>NW_026893903.1:0-286037 GCF_032452875.1 Bos javanicus | reverse complement strand
GCCAGCTGGGCACAGGATCAGCGCCTGCTCAGTCTGCCTGATCCTGCCATGACAGGATTCACGCCTGATCAGCTGCCTGATAAGGTGCGGGATGGGCGCCTGCTCAGCTGCCTGATAACCGCCAGCTGGGCCGCAGGATTCACGCCTGCTCAGCTGCCTGATAACCGCCAGCTGGGCCGCGGGATTCACGCCTGCTCAGCTGCCTGATAACCGCCAGCTGGGCCGCAGGATTCACGCCTGCTCAGCTGCCTGATGGCAACCGCCAGCTGGGCCGCAGGATTCACGCCTGCTCAGCTGCCTGATAACCGCCAGCTGGGCCGCAGGATTCACGCCTGCTCAGCTGCCTGATAACCGCCAGCTGGGCCGCAGGATTCACGCCTGCTCAGCTGCCCGATAACCGCCAGCTGGGCCGCAGGATTCCCGCCTGCTCAGCTGCCTGATAACCGCCAGCTGGGCAGGATTCACGCCTGCTCAGCTGCCTGATAACCGCCAGCTGGGCCGCGGGATTCACGCCTGCTCAGCTGCCTGATAACCGCCAGCTGGGCCGCAGGATTCACGCCTGCTCAGCTGCCTGATAACCGCCAGCTGGGCCGCGGGATTCACGCCTGCTCAGCTGCCTGATAACCGCCAGCTGGGCCGCGGGATTCACGCCTGCTCAGCTGCCTGATAACCGCCAGCTGGGCCGCAGGATTCACGCCTGCTCAGCTGCCTGATAACCGCCAGCTGGGCCGCGGGATTCACGCCTGCTCAGCTGCCTGATAACCGCCAGCTGGGCCGCGGGATTCACGCCTGCTCAGCTGCCTGATAACCGCCAGCTGGGCCGCAGGATTCACGCCTGCTCAGCTGCCTGATAACCGCCAGCTGGGCCGCAGGATTCACGCCTGCTCAGCTGCCTGATAACCGCCAGCTGGGCCGCAGGATTCACGCCTGCTCAGCTGCCTGATAACCGCCAGCTGGGCCTCAGGATTCACGCCTGCTCAGCTGCCTGATAACCAGCTGGGCCGCAGGATTCACGCCTGCTCAGCTGCCTGATTACCGCCAGCTGGGCCGCAGGATTCAGCGCCTGCTCAGCTGCCTGATAACCGCCAGCTGGGCCGCAGGATTCACGCCTGCTCAGCTGCCTGATAACCGCCAGCTGGGCCGCAGGATTCACGCCTGATCAGCTGCCTGATAACCGCCAGCTGGGCCGGGATTCACGCCTGCTCAGCTGCATGATAACCGCCAGCTGGGCTGCAGGATTCACGCCTGCTCAGCTGCCTGATAACCGCCTGCTGGGCCGCAGGATTCACGCCTGCTCAGCTGCCTGATAACCGCCAGCTGGGCCGCAGGATTCACGCCTGCTCAGCTGCCTGATAACCGCCAGCTGGGCCGCAGGATTCACGCCTGCTCAGCTGCCTGATAACCGCCAGCTGGGCCGCAGGATTCACGCCTGCTCAGCTGCCTGATAACCGCCAGCTGGGCCGCAGGATTCACGCCTGCTCAGCTGCCTGATAACCGCCAGCTGGGCCGCAGGATTCACGCCTGCTCAGCTGCCTGATAACCGCCAGCTGGGCCGCAGGATTCACGCCTGCTCAGCTGCCTGATAACCGCCAGCTGGGCCGCAGGATTCACGCCTGCTCAGCTGCCTGATAACCGCCAGCTGGGCCGCAGGATTCACGCCTGCTCAGCTGCCTGATAACCGCCAGCTGGGCCGCAGGATTCACGCCTGCTCAGCTGCCTGATAACCGCCAGCTGGGCCGCAGGATTCACGCCTGCTCAGCTGCCTGATAACCGCCAGCTGGGCCGCAGGATTCACGCCTGCTCAGCTGCCTGATAACCGCCAGCTGCGCCGCAGGATTCACGCCTGCTCAGCTGCCTGATAACCGCCAGCTGGGCCGCAGGATTCACGCCTGCTCAGCTGCCTGATAACCGCCAGCTGGGCCGCAGGATTCACGCCTGCTCAGCTGCCTGATAACCGCCAGCTGGGCCGCAGGATTCACGCCTGCTCAGCTGCCTGATTCTTGCCTGCTGAGGCACATGATCCGTGCAGGAGAGCTACCTGATCAGCACATGAGCAGTCACATGATCAGCGCCTCTCAGTCACCTGATCACTGCATGACAGGCACGTGATCAGTGCCTGCTGAGGTGCGGGATCAGCGCCTGCTCAGCTGCCTGATAATCGCCAGCTGGGCCGCAGGATTCACGCCTGCTCAGCTGCCTGATAACCGCCAGCTGGGCCGCAGGATTCACGCCTGCTCAGCTGCCTGATAACCGCCAGCTGGGCCGCAGGATTCACGCCTGCTCAGCTGCCTGATAACCGCCAGCTGGGCCGCAGGATTCACGCCTGCTCAGCTGCCTGATTCTTGCCTGCTGAGGCACATGATCCGTGCAGGAGAGCTACCTGATCAGCACATGAGCAGTCACATGATCAGCGCCTCTCAGTCACCTGATCACTGCATGACAGGCACGTGATCAGTGCCTGCTGGGCCGCAGGATTCACGCCTGCTCAGCTGCCTGATAATCGCCAGCTGGGCCGCAGGATTCACGCCTGCTCAGCTGCCTGATAACCGCCAGCTGGGCCGCAGGATTCACGCCTGCTCAGCTGCCTGATAACCGCCAGCTGGGCCGCAGGATTCACGCCTGCTCAGCTGCCTGATAACCGCCAGCTGGGCCGCAGGATTCACGCCTGCTCAGCTGCCTGATAACCGCCAGCTGGGCCGCAGGATTCACGCCTGCTCAGCTGCCTGATAACCGCCAGCTGGGCCGCAGGATTCACGCCTGCTCAGCTGCCTGATAACCGCCAGCTGGGCCGCAGGATTCACGCCTGCTCAGCTGCCTGATAACTGCCAGCTGGGCCGCAGGATTCACGCCTGCTCAGCTGCATGATTCTTGCATGCTGAGGCACATGATCCGTGCAGGAGAGCTACCTGATCAGCACATGAGCAGTCACATGATCAGCGCCTCTGTCACCTGATCACTGCATGACAGGCACGTGATCAGTGCCTGCTGAGGTGCGGGATCAGCGCCTGCTCAGCTGCCTGATAATCGCCAGCTGGGCCGCAGGATTCACGCCTGCTCAGCTGCCTGATAACCGCCAGCTGGGCCGCAGGATTCACGCCTGCTCAGCTGCCTGATAACCGCCAGCTGGGCCGCAGGATTCACGCCTGCTCAGCTGCCTGATAACCGCCAGCTGGGCCGCAGGATTCACGCCTGCTCAGCTGCATGATTCTTGCCTGCTGAGGCGCATGATCCGTGCAGGAGAGCTACCTGATCAGCACATGAGCAGTCACATGATCAGCGCCTCTCAGTCACCTGATCACTGCATGACAGGCACGTGATCAGTGCCTGCTGAGGTGCGGGATCAGCGCCTGCTCAGCTGCCTGATAATCGCCAGCTGGGCCGCAGGATTCACGCCTGCTCAGCTGCCTGATAACCGCCAGCTGGGCCGCAGGATTCACGCCTGCTCAGCTGCCTGATAACCGCCTGCTGGGGCGCAGGATTCACGCCTGCTCAGCTGCCTGATAACCGCCAGCTGGGCCGCAGGATTCACGCCTGCTCAGCTGCCTGATAACCGCCAGCTGGGCCGCAGGATTCACGCCTGCTCAGCTGCCTGATAACCGCCAGCTGGGCCGCAGGATTCACGCCTGCTCAGCTGCCTGATAACCGCCAGCTGGGCCGCAGGATTCACGCCTGCTCAGCTGCCTGATAACCGCCAGCTGGGCCGCAGGATTCACGCCTGCTCAGCTGCATGATTCTTGCCTGCTGAGGCACATGATCCGTGCAGGAGAGCTACCTGCTCAGCACATGAGCAGTCACATGATCAGCGCCTCTCAGTCACCTGATCACTGCATGACAGGCACGTGATCAGTGCCTGCTGAGGCGCGGGATCAGCGCCTGCTCAGCTGCCTGATAATCGCCAGCTGGGCCGCAGGATTCACGCCTGCTCAGCTGCCTGATAACCGCCAGCTGGGCCGCAGGATTCACGCCTGCTCAGCTGCCTGATAACCGCCAGCTGGGCCGCAGGATTCACGCCTGCTCAGCTGCCTGATAACCGCCAGCTGGGCCGCAGGATTCACGCCTGCTCAGCTGCCTGATTCTTGCCAGCTGGGGCGCAGGATCCGTGCAGGAGAGCTACCTGATCAGCACATGAGCAGTCACATGATCAGCGCCTCTCAGTCGCCTGATCACTGCATGACAGGCACCTGATAACCGCCAGCTGGGCCGCAGGATTCAGCGCCTGCTCAGCTGCCTGATAACCGCCAGCTGGGCCGCAGGATTCACGCCTGCTCAGCTGCCTGATAACCGCCAGCTGGGCCGCAGGATTCACGCCTGCTCAGCTGCCTGATAACCGCCAGCTGGGCCGCAGGATTCACGCCTGCTCAGCTGCCTGATAACCGCCAGCTGGGCCGCAGGATTCACGCCTGCTCAGCTGCCTGATAACCGCCAGCTGGGCCGCAGGATTCACGCCTGCTCAGCTGCCTGATAACCGCCAGCTGGGCCGCAGGATTCACGCCTGCTCAGCTGCCTGATAACCGCCAGCTGGGCCGCAGGATTCACGCCTGCTCAGCTGCCTGATAATCGCCAGCTGGGCCGCAGGATTCACGCCTGCTCAGCTGCTTGATTCTTGCCTGCTGAGGCACATGATCCGTGCAGGAGAGCTACCTGATCAGCACATGAGCAGTCACATGATCAGCGCCTCTCAGTCACCTGATCACTGCATGACAGGCACGTGATCAGTGCCTGCTGAGGTGCGGGATCAGCGCCTGCTCAGCTGCCTGATAATCGCCAGCTGGGCCGCAGGATTCACGCCTGCTCAGCTGCCTGATAACCGCCAGCTGGGCCGCAGGATTCACGCCTGCTCAGCTGCCTGATAACCGCCTGCTGGGCCGCAGGATTCACGCCTGCTCAGCTGCCTGATAACCGCCAGCTGGGCCGCAGGATTCACGCCTGCTCAGCTGCCTGATAACCGCCAGCTGGGCCGCAGGATTCACGCCTGCTCAGCTGCCTGATAACCGCCAGCTGGGCCGCAGGATTCACGCCTGCTCAGCTGCCTGATAACCGCCAGCTGGGCCGCAGGATTCACGCCTGCTCAGCTGCCTGATAACCGCCAGCTGGGCCGCAGGATTCACGCCTGCTCAGCTGCCTGATAACCGCCAGCTGGGCCGCAGGATTCACGCCTGCTCAGCTGCCTGATAACCGCCAGCTGGGCCGCAGGATTCACGCCTGCTCAGCTGCCTGATAATCGCCAGCTGGGCCGCAGGATTCACGCCTGCTCAGCTGCTTGATTCTTGCCTGCTGAGGCACATGATCCGTGCAGGAGAGCTACCTGATCAGCACATGAGCAGTCACATGATCAGCGCCTCTCAGTCACCTGATCACTGCATGACAGGCACGTGATCAGTGCCTGCTGAGGTGCAGGATCAGCGCCTGCTCAGCTGCCTGATAATCGCCAGCTGGGCCGCAGGATTCACGCCTGCTCAGCTGCCTGATAACCGCCAGCTGGGCCGCAGGATTCACGCCTGCTCAGCTGCCTGATAACCGCCAGCTGGGCCGCAGGATTCACGCCTGCTCAGCTGCCTGATAACCGCCAGCTGGGCCGCAGGATTCACGCCTGCTCAGCTGCATGATTCTTGCCTGCTGAGGCACATGATCCGTGCAGGAGAGCTACCTGATCAGCACATGAGCAGTCACATGATCAGCGCCTCTCAGTCACCTGATCACTGCATGACAGGCACGTGATCAGTGCCTGCTGAGGTGCGGGATCAGCGCCTGCTCAGCTGCCTGATAATCGCCAGCTGGGCCGCAGGATTCACGCCTGCTCAGCTGCCTGATAACCGCCAGCTGGGCCGCAGGATTCACGCCTGCTCAGCTGCCTGATAACCGCCAGCTGGGCCGCAGGATTCACGCCTGCTCAGCTGCCTGATAACCGCCAGCTGGGCCGCAGGATTCACGCCTGCTCAGCTGCCTGATAACCGCCAGCTGGGCCGCAGGATTCCCGCCTGCTCAGCTGCCTGATAACCGCCAGCTGGGCCGCAGGATTCACGCCTGCTCAGCTGCCTGATAACCGCCAGCTGGGCCGCAGGATTCACGCCTGCTCAGCTGCCTGATAACCGCCAGCTGGGCCGCAGGATTCACGCCTGCTCAGCTGCTTGATTCGTGCCTGCTGAGGCACATGATCCGTGCAGGAGAGCTACCTGATCAGCACATGAGCAGTCACATGATCAGCGCCTCTCTGTCACCTGATCACTGCATGACAGGCACGTGATCAGTGCCTGATGAGGTGCGGGATCAGCGCCTGCTCAGCTGCCTGATAATCGCCAGCTGGGCCGCAGGATTCACGCCTGCTCAGCTGCCTGATAACCGCCAGCTGGGCCGCAGGATTCACGCCTGCTCAGCTGCCTGATAACCGCCAGCTGGGCCGCAGGATTCACGCCTGCTCAGCTGCCTGATAACCGCCAGCTGGGCCGCAGGATTCACGCCTGCTCAGCTGCCTGATTCTTGCCTGCTGAGGCACATGATCCGCAGAGCTACCTGATCAGCACATGAGCAGTCACATGATCAGCGCCTCTCAGTCACCTGATCACTGCATGACAGGCACGTGATCAGTGCCTGCTGAGGTGCGGGATCAGCGCCTGCTCAGCTGCCTGATAATCGCCAGCTGGGCCGCAGGATTCACGCCTGCTCAGCTGCCTGATAACCGCCAGCTGGGCCGCAGGATTCACGCCTGCTCAGCTGCCTGATAACCGCCAGCTGGGCCGCAGGATTCACGCCTGCTCAGCTGCCTGATAACCGCCAGCTGGGCCGCAGGATTCACGCCTGCTCAGCTGCCTGATAACCGCCAGCTGGGCCGCAGGATTCACGCCTGCTCAGCTGCCTGATAACCGCCAGCTGGGCCGCAGGATTCACGCCTGCTCAGCTGCCTGATAACCGCCAGCTGGGCCGCAGGATTCACGCCTGCTCAGCTGCCTGATAACCGCCAGCTGGGCCGCAGGATTCATGCCTGCTCAGCTGCCTGATTCTTGCCTGCTGAGGCACATGATCCGTGCAGGAGAGCTACCTGATCAGCACATGAGCAGTCACATGATCAGCGCCTCTCAGTCACCTGATCACTGCATGACAGGCACGTGATCAGTGCCTGCTGAGGCGCGGGATCAGCGCCTGCTCAGCTGCCTGATAATCGCCAGCTGGGCCGCAGGATTCACGCCTGCTCAGCTGCCTGATAACCGCCAGCTGGGCCGCAGGATTCACGCCTGCTCAGCTGCCTGATAACCGCCAGCTGGGCCGCAGGATTCACGCCTGCTCAGCTGCCTGATAACCGCCAGCTGGGCCGCAGGATTCATGCCTGCTCAGCTGCCTGATAACCGCCAGCTGGGCCGCAGGATTCACGCCTGCTCAGCTGCCTGATAACCGCCAGCTGGGCCGCAGGATTCACGCCTGCTCAGCTGCCTGATAACCGCCAGCTGGGCCGCAGGATTCACGCCTGCTCAGCTGCCTGATAACCGCCAGCTGGGCCGCAGGATTCACGCCTGCTCAGCTGCATGATTCTTGCCTGCTGAGGCACATGATCCGTGCAGGAGAGCTACCTGATCAGCACATGAGCAGTCACATGATCAGCGCCTCTCTGTCACCTGATCACTGCATGACAGGCACGTGATCAGTGCCTGCTGAGGTGCGGGATCAGCGCCTGCTCAGCTGCCTGATAATCGCCAGCTGGGCCGCAGGATTCACGCCTGCTCAGCTGCCTGATAACCGCCAGCTGGGCCGCAGGATTCACGCCTGCTCAGCTGCCTGATAACCGCCAGCTGGGCCGCAGGATTCACGCCTGCTCAGCTGCCTGATAACCGCCAGCTGGGCCGCAGGATTCATGCCTGCTCAGCTGCCTGATAACCGCCAGCTGGGCCGCAGGATTCACGCCTGCTCAGCTGCCTGATAACCGCCAGCTGGGCCGCAGGATTCATGCCTGCTCAGCTGCCTGATAACCGCCAGCTGGGCCGCAGGATTCATGCCTGCTCAGCTGCCTGATAACCGCCAGCTGGGCCGCAGGATTCACGCCTGCTCAGCTGCCTGATAACCGCCAGCTGGGCCGCAGGATTCATGCCTGCTCAGCTGCGTGATTCGAGCCAGCTGAGGCACATGATCCGTGCAGGAGAGCTACCTGCTCAGCACATGAGCAGTCACATGATCAGCGCCTCTCAGTCACCTGATCACTGCATGACAGGCACGTGATCAGTGCCTGCTGAGGTGCGGGATCAGCGCCTGCTCAGCTGCCTGATAATCGCCAGCTGGGCCGCAGGATTCATGCCTGCTCAGCTGCCTGATAACCGCCAGCTGGGCCGCAGGATTCACGCCTGCTCAGCTGCCTGATAACCGCCAGCTGGGCCGCAGGATTCACGCCTGCTCAGCTGCCTGATAACCGCCAGCTGGGCCGCAGGATTCACGCCTGCTCAGCTGCCTGATAACCGCCAGCTGGGCCGCAGGATTCACGCCTGCTCAGCTGCCTGATAACCGCCAGCTGGGCCGCAGGATTCATGCCTGCTCAGCTGCCTGATAACCGCCAGCTGGGCCGCAGGATTCATGCCTGCTCAGCTGCCTGATAACCGCCAGCTGGGCCGCAGGATTCATGCCTGCTCAGCTGCATGATTCTTGCCTGCTGAGGCACATGATCCGTGCAGGAGAGCTACCTGATCAGCACATGAGCAGTCACATGAT
The DNA here is from genome assembly GCF_032452875.1 of Bos javanicus. Taxonomy (NCBI): domain Eukaryota; kingdom Metazoa; phylum Chordata; class Mammalia; order Artiodactyla; family Bovidae; genus Bos; species Bos javanicus. The sequence continues at coordinate 277,349 of NW_026893903.1, read as the reverse complement.
CAGCGCCTCTCAGTCACCTGATCACTGCATGACAGGCACGTGATCAGTGCCTGCTGAGGTGCGGGATCAGCGCCTGCTCAGCTGCCTGATAATCGCCAGCTGGGCCGCAGGATTCATGCCTGCTCAGCTGCCTGATAACCGCCAGCTGGGCCGCAGGATTCATGCCTGCTCAGCTGCCTGATAACCGCCAGCTGGGCCGCAGGATTCATGCCTGCTCAGCTGCCTGATAACCGCCAGCTGGGCCGCAGGATTCATGCCTGCTCAGCTGCCTGATTCTTGCCAGCTGGGGCACATGATCCGTGCACGAGAGCTACCTGATCAGCACATGAGCAGTCACATGAGCAGCGCCTCTCAGTCACCTGATCACTGCATGACAGGCACGTGATCAGTGCCTGCTGAGGCGCGGGATCAGCGCCTGCTCAGCTGCCTGATAATCGCCAGCTGGGCCGCAGGATTCATGCCTGCTCAGCTGCCTGATAACCGCCAGCTGGGCCGCAGGATTCATGCCTGCTCAGCTGCCTGATAACCGCCAGCTGGGCCGCAGGATTCATGCCTGCTCAGCTGCCTGATAACCGCCAGCTGGGCCGCAGGATTCATGCCTGCTCAGCTGCCTGATAACCGCCAGCTGGGCCGCAGGATTCATGCCTGCTCAGCTGCCTGATAACCGCCAGCTGGGCCGCAGGATTCATGCCTGCTCAGCTGCCTGATAACCGCCAGCTGGGCCGCAGGATTCATGCCTGCTCAGCTGCCTGATAACCGCCAGCTGGGCCGCAGGATTCATGCCTGCTCAGCTGCCTGATAACCGCCAGCTGGGCCGCAGGATTCATGCCTGCTCAGCTGCCTGATAACCGCCAGCTGGGCCGCAGGATTCATGCCTGCTCAGCTGCCTGATAACCGCCAGCTGGGCCGCAGGATTCATGCCTGCTCAGCTGCCTGATAACCGCCAGCTGGGCCGCAGGATTCATGCCTGCTCAGCTGCCTGATAACCGCCAGCTGGGCCGCAGGATTCATGCCTGCTCAGCTGCCTGATAACCGCCAGCTGGGCCGCAGGATTCATGCCTGCTCAGCTGCCTGATAACCGCCAGCTGGGCCGCAGGATTCATGCCTGCTCAGCTGCCTGATAACCGCCAGCTGGGCCGCAGGATTCATGCCTGCTCAGCTGCCTGATAACCGCCAGCTGGGCCGCAGGATTCATGCCTGCTCAGCTGCCTGATAACCGCCAGCTGGGCCGCAGGATTCATGCCTGCTCAGCTGCCTGATAACCGCCAGCTGGGCCGCAGGATTCATGCCTGCTCAGCTGCCTGATAACCGCCAGCTGGGCCGCAGGATTCATGCCTGCTCAGCTGCCTGATAACCGCCAGCTGGGCCGCAGGATTCATGCCTGCTCAGCTGCCTGATAACCGCCAGCTGGGCCGCAGGATTCATGCCTGCTCAGCTGCCTGATAACCGCCAGCTGGGCCGCAGGATTCATGCCTGCTCAGCTGCCTGATAACCGCCAGCTGGGCCGCAGGATTCATGCCTGCTCAGCTGCCTGATAACCGCCAGCTGGGCCGCAGGATTCATGCCTGCTCAGCTGCCTGATAACCGCCAGCTGGGCCGCAGGATTCATGCCTGCTCAGCTGCCTGATAACCGCCAGCTGGGCCGCAGGATTCATGCCTGCTCAGCTGCCTGATAACCGCCAGCTGGGCCGCAGGATTCATGCCTGCTCAGCTGCCTGATAACCGCCAGCTGGGCCGCAGGATTCATGCCTGCTCAGCTGCCTGATAACCGCCAGCTGGGCCGCAGGATTCATGCCTGCTCAGCTGCCTGATAACCGCCAGCTGGGCCGCAGGATTCATGCCTGCTCAGCTGCCTGATAACCGCCAGCTGGGCGGCAGGATTCATGCCTGCTCAGCTGCCTGATAACCGCCAGCTGGGCCGCAGGATTCATGCCTGCTCAGCAGCCTGATAATCGCCAGCTGGGCCGCAGGATTCATGCCTGCTCAGCTGCTTGATTCTTGCCTGCTGAGGCACATGATCCGTGCAGGAGAGCTACCTGATCAGCACATGAGCAGTCACATGATCAGCGCCTCTCAGTCACCTGATCACTGCATGACAGGCACGTGATCAGTGCCTGCTGAGGTGCGGGATCAGCGCCTGCTCAGCTGCCTGATAATCGCCAGCTGGGCCGCAGGATTCATGCCTGCTCAGCTGCCTGATAACCGCCAGCTGGGCCGCAGGATTCATGCCTGCTCAGCTGCCTGATAACCGCCAGCTGGGCCGCAGGATTCATGCCTGCTCAGCTGCCTGATAACCGCCAGCTGGGCCGCAGGATTCACACCTGCTCAGCTGCCTGATTCTTGCCTGCTGAGGCACATGATCCGTGCAGGAGAGCTACCTGCTCAGCACATGAGCAGTCACATGATCAGCGCCTCTCAGTCACCTGATCACTGCATGACAGGCACGTGATCAGTGCCTGCTGAGGTGCGGGATCAGCGCCTGCTCAGCTGCCTGATAATCGCCAGCTGGGCCGCAGGATTCATGCCTGCTCAGCTGCCTGATAACCGCCAGCTGGGCCGCAGGATTCATGCCTGCTCAGCTGCCTGATAACCGCCAGCTGGGCCGCAGGATTCACGCCTGCTCAGCTGCCTGATAACCGCCAGCTGGGCCGCAGGATTCACGGCTGCTCAGCTGCCTGATAACCGCCAGCTGGGCCGCAGGATTCATGCCTGCTCAGCTGCCTGATAACCGCCAGCTGGGCCGCAGGATTCATGCCTGCTCAGCTGCCTGATAACCGCCAGCTGGGCCGCAGGATTCATGCCTGCTCAGCTGCCTGATAACCGCCAGCTGGGCCGCAGGATTCATGCCTGCTCAGCTGCCTGATTCTTGCCTGCTGAGGCACATGATCCGTGCAGGAGAGCTACCTGATCAGCACATGAGCAGTCACATGGTCAGTGCCTCTCTGTCACCTGATCACTGCATGACAGGCACGTGATCAGTGCCTGCTGAGGTGCGGGATCAGCGCCTGCTCAGCTGCCTGATAATCGCCAGCTGGGCCGCAGGATTTATGCCTGCTCAGCTGCCTGATAACCGCCAGCTGGGCCGCAGGATTCATGCCTGCTCAGCTGCCTGATAACCGCCAGCTGGGCCGCAGGATTCATGCCTGCTCAGCTGCCTGATAACCGCCAGCTGGGCCGCAGGATTCATGCCTGCTCAGCTGCCTGATTCTTGCCTGCTGAGGCACATGATCCGTGCAGGAGAGCTACCTGATCAGCACATGAGCAGTCACATGATCAGCGCCTCTCAGTCACCTGATCACTGCATGACAGGCACGTGATCAGTGCCTGCTGAGGTGCGGGATCAGCGCCTGCTCAGCTGCCTGATAATCGCCAGCTGGGCCGCAGGATTCATGCCTGCTCAGCTGCCTGATAACCGCCAGCTGGGCCGCAGGATTCATGCCTGCTCAGCTGCCTGATAACCGCCAGCTGGGCCGCAGGATTCATGCCTGCTCAGCTGCCTGATAACCGCCAGCTGGGCCGCAGGATTCATGCCTGCTCAGCTGCCTGATAACCGCCAGCTGGGCCGCAGGATTCATGCCTGCTCAGCTGCCTGATAACCGCCAGCTGGGCCGCAGGATTCATGCCTGCTCAGCTGCCTGATAACCGCCAGCTGGGCCGCAGGATTCATGCCTGCTCAGCTGCCTGATAATCGCCAGCTGGGCCGCAGGATTCATGCCTGCTCAGCTGCATGATTCTTGCCAGCTGAGGCACATGATCCGTGCAGGAGAGCTACCTGATCAGCACATGAGCAGTCACATGATCAGCGCCTCTCAGTCACCTGATCACTGCATGACAGGCACGTGATCAGTGCCTGCTGAGGTGCGGGATCAGCGCCTGCTCAGCTGCCTGATAATCGCCAGCTGGGCCGCAGGATTCATGCCTGCTCAGCTGCCTGATAACCGCCAGCTGGGCCGCAGGATTCATGCCTGCTCAGCTGCCTGATAACCGCCAGCTGGGCCGCAGGATTCATGCCTGCTCAGCTGCCTGATAACCGCCAGCTGGGCCGCAGGATTCATGCCTGCTCAGCTGCCTGATAACCGCCAGCTGGGCCGCAGGATTCATGCCTGCTCAGCTGCCTGATAACCGCCAGCTGGGCCGCAGGATTCATGCCTGCTCAGCTGCCTGATAACCGCCAGCTGGGCCGCAGGATTCATGCCTGCTCAGCTGCCTGATAACCGCCAGCTGGGCCGCAGGATTCATGCCTGCTCAGCTGCCTGATTCTTGCCTGCTGAGGCACATGATCCGTGCAGGAGAGCTACCTGATCAGCACATGAGCAGTCACATGATCAGCGCCTCTCAGTCACCTGATCACTGCATGACAGGCACGTGATCAGTGCCTGCTGAGGTGCGGGATCAGCGCCTGCTCAGCTGCCTGATAATCGCCAGCTGGGCCGCAGGATTCATGCCTGCTCAGCTGCCTGATAACCGCCAGCTGGGCCGCAGGATTCATGCCTGCTCAGCTGCCTGATAACCGCCAGCTGGGCCGCAGGATTCATGCCTGCTCAGCTGCCTGATAACCGCCAGCTGGGCCGCAGGATTCATGCCTGCTCAGCTGCCTGATAACCGCCAGCTGGGCCGCAGGATTCATGCCTGCTCAGCTGCCTGATAACCGCCAGCTGGGCCGCAGGATTCATGCCTGCTCAGCTGCCTGATAACCGCCAGCTGGGCCGCAGGATTCATGCCTGCTCAGCTGCCTGATAATCGCCAGCTGGGCCGCAGGATTCATGCCTGCTCAGCTGCCTGATAACCGCCAGCTGGGCCGCAGGATTCATGCCTGCTCAGCTGCCTGATTCTTGCCTGCTGAGGCACATGATCCGTGCAGGAGAGCTACCTGCTCAGCACATGAGCAGTCACCTGATCAGCGCCTCTCAGTCACCTGATCACTGCATGACAGGCACGTGATCAGTGCCTGCTGAGGTGCGGGATCAGCGCCTGCTCAGCTGCCTGATAATCGCCAGCTGGGCCGCAGGATTCATGCCTGCTCAGCTGCCTGATAACCGCCAGCTGGGCCGCAGGATTCATGCCTGCTCAGCTGCCTGATAACCGCCAGCTGGGCCGCAGGATTCATGCCTGCTCAGCTGCCTGATAACCGCCAGCTGGGCCGCAGGATTCATGCCTGCTCAGCTGCCTGATAACCGCCAGCTGGGCCGCAGGATTCATGCCTGCTCAGCTGCCTGATAACCGCCAGCTGGGCCGCAGGATTCATGCCTGCTCAGCTGCCTGATAACCGCCAGCTGGGCCGCAGGATTCACGCCTGCTCAGCTGCCTGATAACCGCCAGCTGGGCCGCAGGATTCATGCCTGCTCAGCTGCCTGATAATCGCCAGCTGGGCCGCAGGATTCATGCCTGCTCAGCTGCCTGATTCTTGCCTGCTGAGGCACATGATCCGTGCAGGAGAGCTACCTGATCAGCACATGAGCAGTCACATGATCAGCGCCTCTCAGTCACCTGATCACTGCATGACAGGCACGTGATCAGTGCCTGCTGAGGTGCGGGATCAGCGCCTGCTCAGCTGCCTGATAATCGCCAGCTGGGCCGCAGGATTCATGCCTGCTCAGCTGCCTGATAACCGCCAGCTGGGCCGCAGGATTCATGCCTGCTCAGCTGCCTGATAACCGCCAGCTGGGCCGCAGGATTCATGCCTGCTCAGCTGCCTGATAACCGCCAGCTGGGCCGCAGGATTCATGCCTGCTCAGCTGCCTGATAACCGCCAGCTGGGCCGCAGGATTCATGCCTGCTCAGCTGCCTGATAACCGCCAGCTGGGCCGCAGGATTCACGCCTGCTCAGCTGCCTGATAACCGCCAGCTGGGCCGCAGGATTCATGCCTGCTCAGCTGCCTGATAACCGCCAGCTGGGCCGCAGGATTCATGCCTGCTCAGCTGCCTGATTCTTGCCTGCTGAGGCACATGATCCGTGCAGGAGAGCTACCTGATCAGCACATGAGCAGTCACATGATCAGCGCCTCTCAGTCACCTGATCACTGCATGACAGGCACGTGATCAGTGCCTGCTGAGGTGCGGGATCAGCGCCTGCTCAGCTGCCTGATAATCGCCAGCTGGGCCGCAGGATTCATGCCTGCTCAGCTGCCTGATAACCGCCAGCTGGGCCGCAGGATTCATGCCTGCTCAGCTGCCTGATAACCGCCAGCTGGGCCGCAGGATTCATGCCTGCTCAGCTGCCTGATAACCGCCAGCTGGGCCGCAGGATTCATGCCTGCTCAGCTGCCTGATAACCGCCAGCTGGGCCGCAGGATTCACGCCTGCTCAGCTGCCTGATAACCGCCAGCTGGGCCGCAGGATTCACGCCTGCTCAGCTGCCTGATTCTTGCCTGCTGAGGCACATGATCCGTGCAGGAGAGCTACCTGATCAGCACATGAGCAGTCACATGATCAGCGCCTCTCAGTCACCTGATCACTGCATGACAGGCACGTGATCAGTGCCTGCTGAGGTGCGGGATCAGCGCCTGCTCAGCTGCCTGATAATCGCCAGCTGGGCCGCAGGATTCATGCCTGCTCAGCTGCCTGATAACCGCCAGCTGGGCCGCAGGATTCACGCCTGCTCAGCTGCCTGATAACCGCCAGCTGGGCCGCAGGATTCACGCCTGCTCAGCTGCCTGATAACCGCCAGCTGGGCCGCAGGATTCACGCCTGCTCAGCTGCCTGATAACCGCCAGCTGGGCCGCAGGATTCACGCCTGCTCAGCTGCCTGATAACCGCCAGCTGGGCCGCAGGATTCATGCCTGCTCAGCTGCCTGATTCTTGCCTGCTGAGGCACATGATCCGTGCAGGAGAGCTACCTGATCAGCACATGAGCAGTCACATGATCAGCGCCTCTCAGTCACCTGATCACTGCATGACAGGCACGTGATCAGTGCCTGCTGAGGTGCGGGATCAGCGCCTGCTCAGCTGCCTGATAATCGCCAGCTGGGCCGCAGGATTCACGCCTGCTCAGCTGCCTGATAACCGCCAGCTGGGCCGCAGGATTCATGCCTGCTCAGCTGCCTGATAACCGCCAGCTGGGCCGCAGGATTCATGCCTGCTCAGCTGCCTGATAACCGCCAGCTGGGCCGCAGGATTCATGCCTGCTCAGCTGCCTGATAACCGCCAGCTGGGCCGCAGGATTCACGCCTGCTCAGCTGCCTGATAACCGCCAGCTGGGCCGCAGGATTCATGCCTGCTCAGCTGCCTGATAACCGCCAGCTGGGCCGCAGGATTCACGCCTGCTCAGCTGCCTGATAACCGCCAGCTGGGCCGCAGGATTCATGCCTGCTCAGCTGCCTGATTCTTGCCTGCTGAGGCACATGATCCGTGCAGGAGAGCTACCTGATCAGCACATGAGCAGTCACATGATCAGCGCCTCTCAGTCACCTGATCACTGCATGACAGGCACGTGATCAGTGCCTGCTGAGGTGCGGGATCAGCGCCTGCTCAGCTGCCTGATAATCGCCAGCTGGGCCGCAGGATTCACGCCTGCTCAGCTGCCTGATAACCGCCAGCTGGGCCGCAGGATTCGCCTGCTCAGCTGCCTGATAACCGCCAGCTGGGCCGCAGGATTCATGCCTGCTCAGCTGCCTGATAACCGCCAGCTGGGCCGCAGGATTCATGCCTGCTCAGCTGCCTGATAACCGCCAGCTGGGCCGCAGGATTCACGCCTGCTCAGCTGCCTGATAACCGCCAGCTGGGCCGCAGGATTCACGCCTGCTCAGCTGCCTGATAACCGCCAGCTGGGCCGCAGGATTCACGCCTGCTCAGCTGCCTGATAACCGCCAGCTGGGCCGCAGGATTCACGCCTGCTCAGCTGCCTGATAACCGCCAGCTGGGCCGCAGGATTCACGCCTGCTCAGCTGCATGATTCTTGCCTGCTGAGGCACATGATCCGTGCAGGAGAGCTACCTGATCAGCACATGAGCAGTCACATGATCAGCGCCTCTCAGTCACCTGATCACTGCATGACAGGCACGTGATCAGTGCCTGCTGTGGTGCGGGATCAGCGCCTGCTCAGCTGCCTGATAATCGCCAGCTGGGCCGCAGGATTCACGCCTGCTCAGCTGCCTGATAACCGCCAGCTGGGCCGCAGGATTCACGCCTGCTCAGCTGCCTGATAACCGCCAGCTGGGCCGCAGGATTCACGCCTGCTCAGCTGCCTGATAACCGCCAGCTGGGCCGCAGGATTCACGCCTGCTCAGCTGCCTGATAACCGCCAGCTGGGCCGCAGGATTCACGCCTGCTCAGCTGCCTGATAACCGCCAGCTGGGCCGCAGGATTCACGCCTGCTCAGCTGCCTGATAACCGCCAGCTGGGCCGCAGGATTCACGCCTGCTCAGCTGCCTGATAACCGCCAGCTGGGCCGCAGGATTCACGCCTGCTCAGCTGCCTGATTCTTGCCTGCTGAGGCACATGATCCGTGCAGGAGAGCTACCTGATCAGCACATGAGCAGTCACATGATCAGCGCCTCTCAGTCACCTGATCACTGCATGACAGGCACGTGATCAGTGCCTGCTGAGGTGCGGGATCAGCGCCTGCTCAGCTGCCTGATAATCGCCAGCTGGGCCGCAGGATTCACGCCTGCTCAGCTGCCTGATAACCGCCAGCTGGGCCGCAGGATTCACGCCTGCTCAGCTGCCTGATAACCGCCAGCTGGGCCGCAGGATTCACGCCTGCTCAGCTGCCTGATAACCGCCAGCTGGGCCGCAGGATTCATGCCTGCTCAGCTGCCTGATTCTTGCCTGCTGAGGCACATGATCCGTGCAGGAGAGCTACCTGATCAGCACATGAGCAGTCACATGATCAGCGCCTCTCAGTCACCTGATCACTGCATGACAGGCACGTGATCAGTGCCTGCTGAGGTGCGGGATCAGCGCCTGCTCAGCTGCCTGATAATCGCCAGCTGGGCCGCAGGATTCACGCCTGCTCAGCTGCCTGATAACCGCCAGCTGGGCCGCAGGATTCACGCCTGCTCAGCTGCCTGATAACCGCCAGCTGGGCCGCAGGATTCACGCCTGCTCAGCTGCCTGATAACCGCCAGCTGGGCCGCAGGATTCACGCCTGCTCAGCTGCCTGATAACCGCCAGCTGGGCCGCAGGATTCACGCCTGCTCAGCTGCCTGATAACCGCCAGCTGGGCCGCAGGATTCACGCCTGCTCAGCTGCCTGATAACCGCCAGCTGGGCCGCAGGATTCACGCCTGCTCAGCTGCCTGATAACCGCCAGCTGGGCCGCAGGATTCACGCCTGCTCAGCTGCCTGATAACCGCCAGCTGGGCCGCAGGATTCATGCCTGCTCAGCTGCCTGATAACCGCCAGCTGGGCCGCAGGATTCATGCCTGCTCAGCTGCCTGATAACCGCCAGCTGGGCCGCAGGATTCATGCCTGCTCAGCTGCCTGATAACCGCCAGCTGGGCCGCAGGATTCATGCCTGCTCAGCTGCCTGATAACCGCCAGCTGGGCCGCAGGATTCACGCCTGCTCAGCTGCCTGATAACCGCCAGCTGGGCCGCAGGATTCACGCCTGCTCAGCTGCCTGATAACCGCCAGCTGGGCCGCAGGATTCATGCCTGCTCAGCTGCCTGATAACCGCCAGCTGGGCCGCAGGATTCATGCCTGCTCAGCTGCCTGATAACCGCCAGCTGGGCCGCAGGATTCACGCCTGCTCAGCTGCCTGATAACCGCCAGCTGGGCCGCAGGATTCACGCCTGCTCAGCTGCCTGATAACCGCCAGCTGGGCCGCAGGATTCACGCCTGCTCAGCTGCCTGATAACCGCCAGCTGGGCCGCAGGATTCACGCCTGCTCAGCTGCCTGATAACCGCCAGCTGGGCCGCAGGATTCACGCCTGCTCAGCTGCCTGATAACCGCCAGCTGGGCCGCAGGATTCACGCCTGCTCAGCTGCCTGATAACCGCCAGCTGGGCCGCAGGATTCACGCCTGCTCAGCTGCCTGATAACCGCCAGCTGGGCCGCAGGATTCACGCCTGCTCAGCTGCCTGATAACCGCCAGCTGGGCCGCAGGATTCACGCCTGCTCAGCTGCCTGATAACCGCCAGCTGGGCCGCAGGATTCACGCCTGCTCAGCTGCCTGATAACCGCCAGCTGGGCCGCAGGATTCACGCCTGCTCAGCTGCCTGATAACCGCCAGCTGGGCCGCAGGATTCACGCCTGCTCAGCTGCCTGATAACCGCCAGCTGGGCCGCAGGATTCACGCCTGCTCAGCTGCCTGATAACCGCCAGCTGGGCCGCAGGACGCCTGCTCAGCTGCCTGATAACCGCCAGCTGGGCCGCAGGATTCACGCCTGCTCAGCTGCCTGATAACCGCCAGCTGGGCCGCAGGATTCACGCCTGCTCAGCTGCCTGATAACCGCCAGCTGGGCCGCAGGATTCACGCCTGCTCAGCTGCTTGATTCTTGCCTGCTGAGGCACATGATCCGTGCAGGAGAGCTACCTGATCAGCACATGAGCAGTCACATGATCAGCGCCTCTCAGTCACCTGATCACTGCATGACAGGCACGTGATCAGTGCCTGCTGAGGTGCGGGATCAGCGCCTGCTCAGCTGCCTGATAATCGCCAGCTGGGCCGCAGGATTCACGCCTGCTCAGCTGCCTGATAACCGCCAGCTGGGCCGCAGGATTCACGCCTGCTCAGCTGCCTGATTCTTGCCAGCTGGGCACATGATCCGTGCAGGAGAGCTGCCTGATCAGCACATGAGCAGTCACATGATCAGCGCCTCTCAGTCACCTGATCACTGCATGACAGGCACGTGATCAGTGCCTGCTGAGGTGCGGGATCAGCGCCTGCTCAGCTGCCTGATAATCGCCAGCTGGGCCGCAGGATTCACGCCTGCTCAGCTGCCTGATAACCGCCAGCTGGGCCGCAGGATTCACGCCTGCTCAGCTGCCTGATTCCGCCAGCTGGGCACATGATCCGTGCAGGAGAGCTACCTGATCAGCACATGAGCAGTCACATGATCAGCGCCTCTCAGTCACCTGATCACTGCATGACAGGCACGTGATCAGTGCCTGCTGAGGTGCGGGATCAGCGCCTGCTCAGCTGCCTGATAATCGCCAGCTGGGCCGCAGGATTCACGCCTGCTCAGCTGCCTGATAACCGCCAGCTGGGCCGCAGGATTCACGCCTGCTCAGCTGCCTGATAACCGCCAGCTGGGCCGCAGGATTCACGCCTGCTCAGCTGCCTGATAACCGCCAGCTGGGCCGCAGGATTCACGCCTGCTCAGCTGCCTGATAACCGCCAGCTGGGCCGCAGGATTCACGCCTGCTCAGCTGCCTGATAACCGCCAGCTGGGCCGCAGGATTCACGCCTGCTCAGCTGCCTGATAACCGCCAGCTGGGCCGCAGGATTCACGCCTGCTCAGCTGCCTGATAACCGCCAGCTGGGCCGCAGGATTCACGCCTGCTCAGCTGCCTGATAACCGCCAGCTGGGCCGCAGGATTCATGCCTGCTCAGCTGCCTGATAACCGCCAGCTGGGCCGCAGGATTCACGCCTGCTCAGCTGCCTGATAACCGCCAGCTGGGCCGCAGGATTCACGCCTGCTCAGCTGCCTGATAACCGCCAGCTGGGCCGCAGGATTCACGCCTGCTCAGCTGCCTGATAACCGCCAGCTGGGCCGCAGGATTCATGCCTGCTCAGCTGCCTGATAACCGCCAGCTGGGCCGCAGGATTCACGCCTGCTCAGCTGCTTGATTCTTGCCTGCTGAGGCACATGATCCGTGCAGGAGAGCTACCTGATCAGCACATGAGCAGTCACATGATCAGCGCCTCTCAGTCACCTGATCACTGCATGACAGGCACGTGATCAGTGCCTGCTGAGGTGCGGGATCAGCGCCTGCTCAGCTGCCTGATAATCGCCAGCTGGGCCGCAGGATTCATGCCTGGTCAGCTGCCTGATAACCGCCAGCTGGGCCGCAGGATTCATGCCTGCTCAGCTGCCTGATTCTTGCCTGCTGAGGCACATGATCCGTGCAGGAGAGCTACCTGATCAGCACATGAGCAGTCACATGATCAGCGCCTCTCAGTCACCTGATCACTGCATGACAGGCACGTGATCAGTGCCTGCTGAGGTGCGGGATCAGCGCCTGCTCAGCTGCCTGATAATCGCCAGCTGGGCCGCAGGATTCACGCCTGCTCAGCTGCCTGATAACCGCCAGCTGGGCCGCAGGATTCACGCCTGCTCAGCTGCCTGATAACCGCCAGCTGGGCCGCAGGATTCACGCCTGCTCAGCTGCCTGATAACCGCCAGCTGGGCCGCAGGATTCACGCCTGCTCAGCTGCCTGATAACCGCCAGCTGGGCCGCAGGATTCATGCCTGCTCAGCTGCCTGATAACCGCCAGCTGGGCCGCAGGATTCACGCCTGCTCAGCTGCCTGATAACCGCCAGCTGGGCCGCAGGATTCACGCCTGCTCAGCTGCCTGATAACCGCCAGCTGGGCCGCAGGATTCACGCCTGCTCAGCTGCCTGATAACCGCCAGCTGGGCCGCAGGATTCACGCCTGCTCAGCTGCCTGATAACCGCCAGCTGGGCCGCAGGATTCACGCCTGCTCAGCTGCCTGATAACCGCCAGCTGGGCCGCAGGATTCACGCCTGCTCAGCTGCCTGATAACCGCCAGCTGGGCCGCAGGATTCACGCCTGCTCAGCTGCCTGATAACCGCCAGCTGGGCCGCAGGATTCACGCCTGCTCAGCTGCCTGATAACCGCCAGCTGGGCCGCAGGATTCACGCCTGCTCAGCTGCCTGATAACCGCCAGCTGGGCCGCAGGATTCACGCCTGCTCAGCTGCCTGATAACCGCCAGCTGGGCCGCAGGATTCATGCCTGCTCAGCTGCCTGATAACCGCCAGCTGGGCCGCAGGATTCACGCCTGCTCAGCTGCCTGATAACCGCCAGCTGGGCCGCAGGATTCACGCCTGCTCAGCTGCCTGATAACCGCCAGCTGGGCCGCAGGATTCACGCCTGCTCAGCTGCCTGATAACCGCCAGCTGGGCCGCAGGATTCACGCCTGCTCAGCTGCCTGATAACCGCCAGCTGGGCCGCAGGATTCATGCCTGCTCAGCTGCCTGATAACCGCCAGCTGGGCCGCAGGATTCACGCCTGCTCAGCTGCCTGATAACCGCCAGCTGGGCCGCAGGATTCACGCCTGCTCAGCTGCCTGATAACCGCCAGCTGGGCCGCAGGATTCACGCCTGCTCAGCTGCTTGATTCTTGCCTGCTGAGGCACATGATCCGTGCAGGAGAGCTACCTGATCAGCACATGAGCAGTCACATGATCAGCGCCTCTCAGTCACCTGATCACTGCATGACAGGCACGTGATCAGTGCCTGCTGAGGTGCGGGATCAGCGCCTGCTCAGCTGCCTGATAATCGCCAGCTGGGCCGCAGGATTCACGCCTGCTCAGCTGCCTGATAACCGCCAGCTGGGCCGCAGGATTCACGCCTGCTCAGCTGCCTGATTCTTGCCTGCTGAGGCACATGATCCGTGCAGGAGAGCTGCCTGATCAGCACATGAGCAGTCACATGATCAGCGCCTCTCAGTCACCTGATCACTGCATGACAGGCACGTGATCAGTGCCTGCTGAGGTGCGGGATCAGCGCCTGCTCAGCTGCCTGATAATCGCCAGCTGGGCCGCAGGATTGCCTGCTCAGCTGCCTGATAACCGCCAGCTGGGCCGCAGGATTCATGCCTGCTCAGCTGCCTGATAACCGCCAGCTGGGCCGCAGGATTCACGCCTGCTCAGCTGCCTGATAACCGCCAGCTGGGCCGCAGGATTCACGCCTGCTCAGCTGCCTGATAACCGCCAGCTGGGCCGCAGGATTCACGCCTGCTCAGCTGCCTGATAACCGCCAGCTGGGCCGCAGGATTCACGCCTGCTCAGCTGCCTGATAACCGCCAGCTGGGCCGCAGGATTCACGCCTGCTCAGCTGCCTGATAACCGCCAGCTGGGCCGCAGGATTCACGCCTGCTCAGCTGCTTGATTCTTGCCTGCTGAGGCACATGATCCGTGCAGGAGAGCTACCTGATCAGCACATGAGCAGTCACATGATCAGCGCCTCTCAGTCACCTGATCACTGCATGACAGGCACGTGATCAGTGCCTGCTGAGGTGCGGGATCAGCGCCTGCTCAGCTGCCTGATAATCGCCAGCTGGGCCGCAGGATTCACGCCTGCTCAGCTGCCTGATAACCGCCAGCTGGGCCGCAGGATTCACGCCTGCTCAGCTGCCTGATTCTTGCCTGCTGAGGCACATGATCCGTGCAGGAGAGCTACCTGATCAGCACATGAGCAGTCACATGATCAGCGCCTCTCAGTCACCTGATCACTGCATGACAGGCACGTGATCAGTGCCTGCTGAGGTGCGGGATCAGCGCCTGCTCAGCTGCCTGATAATCGCCAGCTGGGCCGCAGGATTCACGCCTGCTCAGCTGCCTGATAACCGCCAGCTGGGCCGCAGGATTCACGCCTGCTCAGCTGCCTGATAACCGCCAGCTGGGCCGCAGGATTCACGCCTGCTCAGCTGCCTGATAACCGCCAGCTGGGCCGCAGGATTCACGCCTGCTCAGCTGCCTGATAACCGCCAGCTGGGCCGCAGGATTCACGCCTGCTCAGCTGCCTGATAACCGCCAGCTGGGCCGCAGGATTCACGCCTGCTCAGCTGCCTGATAACCGCCAGCTGGGCCGCAGGATTCACGCCTGCTCAGCTGCCTGATAACCGCCAGCTGGGCCGCAGGATTCACGCCTGCTCAGCTGCCTGATAACCGCCAGCTGGGCCGCAGGATTCACGCCTGCTCAGCTGCCTGATAACCGCCAGCTGGGCCGCAGGATTCACGCCTGCTCAGCTGCCTGATAACCGCCAGCTGGGCCGCAGGATTCACGCCTGCTCAGCTGCCTGATAACCGCCAGCTGGGCCGCAGGATTCACGCCTGCTCAGCTGCCTGATAACCGCCAGCTGGGCCGCAGGATTCACGCCTGCTCAGCTGCCTGATAACCGCCAGCTGGGCCGCAGGATTCACGCCTGCTCAGCTGCCTGATAACCGCCAGCTGGGCCGCAGGATTCATGCCTGCTCAGCTGCCTGATAACCGCCAGCTGGGCCGCAGGATTCACGCCTGCTCAGCTGCCTGATAACCGCCAGCTGGGCCGCAGGATTCACGCCTGCTCAGCTGCCTGATAACCGCCAGCTGGGCCGCAGGATTCATGCCTGCTCAGCTGCCTGATAACCGCCAGCTGGGCCGCAGGATTCACGCCTGCTCAGCTGCCTGATAACCGCCAGCTGGGCCGCAGGATTCACGCCTGCTCAGCTGCCTGATAACCGCCAGCTGGGCCGCAGGATTCACGCCTGCTCAGCTGCCTGATAACCGCCAGCTGGGCCGCAGGATTCACGCCTGCTCAGCTGCCTGATAACCGCCAGCTGGGCCGCAGGATTCACGCCTGCTCAGCTGCCTGATAACCGCCAGCTGGGCCGCAGGATTCATGCCTGCTCAGCTGCCTGATAACCGCCAGCTGGGCCGCAGGATTCATGCCTGCTCAGCTGCCTGATAACCGCCAGCTGGGCCGCAGGATTCACGCCTGCTCAGCTGCCTGATAACCGCCAGCTGGGCCGCAGGATTCATGCCTGCTCAGCTGCCTGATAACCGCCAGCTGGGCCGCAGGATTCATGCCTGCTCAGCTGCCTGATAACCGCCAGCTGGGCCGCAGGATTCACGCCTGCTCAGCTGCCTGATAACCGCCAGCTGGGCCGCAGGATTCATGCCTGCTCAGCTGCCTGATAACCGCCAGCTGGGCCGCAGGATTCATGCCTGCTCAGCTGCCTGATAACCGCCAGCTGGGCCGCAGGATTCATGCCTGCTCAGCTGCCTGATAACCGCCAGCTGGGCCGCAGGATTCATGCCTGCTCAGCTGCCTGATAACCGCCAGCTGGGCCGCAGGATTCATGCCTGCTCAGCTGCCTGATAACCGCCAGCTGGGCCGCAGGATTCATGCCTGCTCAGCTGCCTGATAACCGCCAGCTGGGCCGCAGGATTCATGCCTGCTCAGCTGCCTGATAACCGCCAGCTGGGCCGCAGGATTCACGCCTGCTCAGCTGCCTGATAACCGCCAGCTGGGCCGCAGGATTCATGCCTGCTCAGCTGCCTGATAACCGCCAGCTGGGCCGCAGGATTCATGCCTGCTCAGCTGCTTGATTCTTGCCTGCTGAGGCACATGATCCGTGCAGGAGAGCTACCTGATCAGCACATGAGCAGTCACATGATCAGCGCCTCTCAGTCACCTGATCACTGCATGACAGGCACGTGATCAGTGCCTGCTGAGGTGCGGGATCAGCGCCTGCTCAGCTGCCTGATAATCGCCAGCTGGGCCGCAGGATTCATGCCTGCTCAGCTGCCTGATAACCGCCAGCTGGGCCGCAGGATTCATGCCTGCTCAGCTGCCTGATAACCGCCAGCTGGGCCGCAGGATTCATGCCTGCTCAGCTGCCTGATAACCGCCAGCTGGGCCGCAGGATTCATGCCTGCTCAGCTGCCTGATTCTTGCCTGCTGAGGCACATGATCCGTGCAGGAGAGCTACCTGATCAGCACATGAGCAGTCACATGATCAGCGCCTCTCAGTCACCTGATCACTGCATGACAGGCACGTGATCAGTGCCTGCTGAGGTGCGGGATCAGCGCCTGCTCAGCTGCCTGATAATCGCCAGCTGGGCCGCAGGATTCACGCCTGCTCAGCTGCCTGATAACCGCCAGCTGGGCCGCAGGATTCATGCCTGCTCAGCTGCCTGATAACCGCCAGCTGGGCCGCAGGATTCATGCCTGCTCAGCTGCCTGATAACCGCCAGCTGGGCCGCAGGATTCATGCCTGCTCAGCTGCCTGATAACCGCCAGCTGGGCCGCAGGATTCATGCCTGCTCAGCTGCCTGATAACCGCCAGCTGGGCCGCAGGATTCATGCCTGCTCAGCTGCCTGATAACCGCCAGCTGGGCCGCAGGATTCATGCCTGCTCAGCTGCCTGATAACCGCCAGCTGGGCCGCAGGATTCATGCCTGCTCAGCTGCCTGATTCTTGCCTGCTGAGGCACATGATCCGTGCAGGAGAGCTACCTGATCAGCACATGAGCAGTCACATGATCAGCGCCTCTCAGTCACCTGATCACTGCATGACAGGCACGTGATCAGTGCCTGCTGAGGTGCGGGATCAGCGCCTGCTCAGCTGCCTGATAATCGCCAGCTGGGCCGCAGGATTCATGCCTGCTCAGCTGCCTGATAACCGCCAGCTGGGCCGCAGGATTCATGCCTGCTCAGCTGCCTGATAACCGCCAGCTGGGCCGCAGGATTCATGCCTGCTCAGCTGCCTGATAACCGCCAGCTGGGCCGCAGGATTCATGCCTGCTCAGCTGCCTGATAACCGCCAGCTGGGCCGCAGGATTCATGCCTGCTCAGCTGCCTGATAACCGCCAGCTGGGCCGCAGGATTCATGCCTGCTCAGCTGCCTGATAACCGCCAGCTGGGCCGCAGGATTCATGCCTGCTCAGCTGCCTGATAACCGCCAGCTGGGCCGCAGGATTCATGCCTGCTCAGCTGCCTGATTCTTGCCTGCTGAGGCACATGATCCGTGCAGGAGAGCTACCTGATCAGCACATGAGCAGTCACATGATCAGCGCCTCTGTCACCTGATCACTGCATGACAGGCACGTGATCAGTGCCTGCTGAGGTGCGGGATCAGCGCCTGCTCAGCTGCCTGATAATCGCCAGCTGGGCCGCAGGATTCATGCCTGCTCAGCTGCCTGATAACCGCCAGCTGGGCCGCAGGATTCATGCCTGCTCAGCTGCCTGATAACCGCCAGCTGGGCCGCAGGATTCATGCCTGCTCAGCTGCCTGATAACCGCCAGCTGGGCCGCAGGATTCATGCCTGCTCAGCTGCCTGATTCTTGCCTGCTGAGGCACATGATCCGTGCAGGAGAGCTACCTGATCAGCACATGAGCAGTCACATGATCAGCGCCTCTCAGTCACCTGATCACTGCATGACAGGCACGTGATCAGTGCCTGCTGAGGTGCGGGATCAGCGCCTGCTCAGCTGCCTGATAATCGCCAGCTGGGCCGCAGGATTCATGCCTGCTCAGCTGCCTGATAACCGCCAGCTGGGCCGCAGGATTCATGCCTGCTCAGCTGCCTGATAACCGCCAGCTGGGCCGCAGGATTCATGCCTGCTCAGCTGCCTGATAACCGCCAGCTGGGCCGCAGGATTCATGCCTGCTCAGCTGCCTGATAACCGCCAGCTGGGCCGCAGGATTCATGCCTGCTCAGCTGCCTGATAACCGCCAGCTGGGCCGCAGGATTCACGCCTGCTCAGCTGCCTGATAACCGCCAGCTGGGCCGCAGGATTCACGCCTGCTCAGCTGCCTGATAACCGCCAGCTGGGCCGCAGGATTCACGCCTGCTCAGCTGCCTGATAACCGCCAGCTGGGCCGCAGGATTCACGCCTGCTCAGCTGCCTGATAACCGCCAGCTGGGCCGCAGGATTCACGCCTGCTCAGCTGCCTGATAACCGCCAGCTGGGCCGCAGGATTCATGCCTGCTCAGCTGCCTGATAACCGCCAGCTGGGCCGCAGGATTCATGCCTGCTCAGCTGCCTGATAACCGCCAGCTGGGCCGCAGGATTCATGCCTGCTCAGCTGCCTGATAACCGCCAGCTGGGCCGCAGGATTCATGCCTGCTCAGCTGCCTGATAACCGCCAGCTGGGCCGCAGGATTCATGCCTGCTCAGCTGCCTGATAACCGCCAGCTGGGCCGCAGGATTCATGCCTGCTCAGCTGCCTGATAACCGCCAGCTGGGCCGCAGGATTCATGCCTGCTCAGCTGCCTGATAACCGCCAGCTGGGCCGCAGGATTCATGCCTGCTCAGCTGCCTGATAACCGCCAGCTGGGCCGCAGGATTCATGCCTGCTCAGCTGCCTGATAACCGCCAGCTGGGCCGCAGGATTCATGCCTGCTCAGCTGCCTGATAACCGCCAGCTGGGCCGCAGGATTCATGCCTGCTCAGCTGCCTGATAACCGCCAGCTGGGCCGCAGGATTCACGCCTGCTCAGCTGCCTGATAACCGCCAGCTGGGCCGCAGGATTCATGCCTGCTCAGCTGCCTGATAACCGCCAGCTGGGCCGCAGGATTCATGCCTGCTCAGCTGCCTGATAACCGCCAGCTGGGCCGCAGGATTCACGCCTGCTCAGCTGCCTGATAACCGCCAGCTGGGCCGCAGGATTCATGCCTGCTCAGCTGCCTGATAACCGCCAGCTGGGCCGCAGGATTCATGCCTGCTCAGCTGCCTGATAACCGCCAGCTGGGCCGCAGGATTCATGGCTGCTCAGCTGCCTGATAACCGCCAGCTGGGCCGCAGGATTCATGCCTGCTCAGCTGCCTGATAACCGCCAGCTGGGCCGCAGGATTCATGCCTGCTCAGCTGCCTGATAACCGCCAGCTGGGTCGAAGGATTCATGCCTGCGCAGCTGCTTGATTCTTGCCTGCTGAGGCACATGATCCGTGCAGGAGAGCTACCTGATCAGCACATGAGCAGTCACATGATCAGCGCCTCTCAGTCACCTGATCACTGCATGACAGGCACGTGATCAGTGCCTGCTGAGGTGCGGTATCAACGACTGTTCAGCTGCCTGATAATCGCCAGCTGGGCCGCAGGATTCATGCCTGCTCAGCTGCCTGATAATCGCCAGCTGGGCCGCAGGATTCATGCCTGCTCAGCTGCCTGATTCTTGCCTGCTGAGGCACATGATCCGTGCATGATAGCTACCTGATCAGCACATGAGCAGTCACATGATCAGCGCCTCTCAGTCACCTGATCACTGCATGACAGGCACGTGATCAGTGCCTGCTGAGGTGCGGGATCAGCGCCTGCTCAGCTGCCTGATAATCGCCAGCTGGGCCGCAGGATTCATGCCTGCTCAGCTGCCTGATAACCGCCAGCTGGGCCGCAGGATTCATGCCTGCTCAGCTGCCTGATAACCGCCAGCTGGGCCGCAGGATTCATGCCTGCTCAGCTGCCTGATAACCGCCAGCTGGGCCGCAGGATTCATGCCTGCTCAGCTGCCTGATAACCGCCAGCTGGGCCGCAGGATTCATGCCTGCTCAGCTGCCTGATAACCGCCAGCTGGGCCGCAGGATTCATGCCTGCTCAGCTGCCTGATAACCGCCAGCTGGGCCGCAGGATTCATGCCTGCTCAGCTGCCTGATAACCGCCAGCTGGGCCGCAGGATTCATGCCTGCTCAGCTGCCTGATAACCGCCAGCTGGGCCGCAGGATTCATGCCTGCTCAGCTGCCTAATAACCGCCAGCTGGGCCGCAGGATTCATGCCTGCTCAGCTGCCTGATAACCGCCAGCTGGGCCGCAGGATTCATGCCTGCTCAGCTGCCTGATAATCGCCAGCTGGGCCGCAGGATTCATGCCTGCTCAGCTGCCTGATAACCGCCAGCTGGGCCGCAGGATTCATGCCTGCTCAGCTGCCTGATAACCGCCAGCTGGGCCGCAGGATTCATGCCTGCTCAGCTGCCTGATAACCGCCAGCTGGGCCGCAGGATTCATGCCTGCTCAGCTGCCTGATAACCGCCAGCTGGGCCGCAGGATTCATGCCTGCTCAGCTGCCTGATAACCGCCAGCTGGGCCGCAGGATTCATGCCTGCTCAGCTGCCTGATAACCGCCAGCTGGGCCGCAGGATTCATGCCTGCTCAGCTGCCTGATAACCGCCAGCTGGGCCGCAGGATTCATGCCTGCTCAGCTGCCTGATAACCGCCAGCTGGGCCGCAGGATTCATGCCTGCTCAGCTGCCTGATAACCGCCAGCTGGGCCGCAGGATTCATGCCTGCTCAGCTGCCTGATAACCGCCAGCTGGGCCGCAGGATTCATGCCTGCTCAGCTGCCTGATAACCGCCAGCTGGGCCGCAGGATTCATGCCTTCTCAGCTGCTTGATTCTTGCCTGCTGAGGCACATGATCCGTGCAGGAGAGCTACCTGATCAGCACATGAGCAGTCACATGATCATCGCCTCTCAGTCACCTGATCACTGCATGACAGGCACGTGATCAGTGCCTGCTGAGGTGCGGGATCAGCGCCTGCTCAGCTGCCTGATAATCGCCAGCTGGGCCGCAGGATTCATGCCTGCTCAGCTGCCTGATAACCGCCAGCTGGGCCGCAGGATTCATGCCTGCTCAGCTGCCTGATTCTTGCCTGCTGAGGCACATGATCCGTGCAGGAGAGCTGCCTGATCAGCACATGAGCAGTCACATGATCAGCGCCTCTCAGTCACCTGATCACTGCATGACAGGCACGTGATCAGTGCCTGCTGAGGTGCGGGATCAGCGCCTGCTCAGCTGCCTGATAATCGCCAGCTGGGCCGCAGGATTCATGCCTGCTCAGCTGCTGATAACCGCCAGCTGGGCCGCAGGATTCATGCCTGCTCAGCTGCCTGATAACCGCCAGCTGGGCCGCAGGATTCATGCCTGCTCAGCTGCCTGATAACCGCCAGCTGGGCCGCAGGATTCATGCCTGCTCAGCTGCCTGATAACCGCCAGCTGGGCCGCAGGATTCATGCCTGCTCAGCTGCCTGATAATCGCCAGCTGGGCCGCAGGATTCATGCCTGCTCAGCTGCCTGATAACCGCCAGCTGGGCCGCAGGATTCATGCCTGCTCAGCTGCCTGATAACCGCCAGCTGGGCCGCAGGATTCATGCCTGCTCAGCTGCTGATTCTTGCCTGCTGAGGCACATGATCCGTGCAGGAGAGCTACCTGATCAGCACATGAGCAGTCACATGATCAGCGCCTCTCAGTCACCTGATCACTGCATGACAGGCACGTGATCAGTGCCTGCTGAGGTGCGGGATCAGCGCCTGCTCAGCTGCCTGATAATCGCCAGCTGGGCCGCAGGATTCATGCCTGCTCAGCTGCCTGATAATCGCCAGCTGGGCCGCAGGATTCATGCCTGCTCAGCTGCCTGATTCTTGCCTGCTGAGGCACATGATCCGTGCAGGAGAGCTACCTGATCAGCACATGAGCAGTCACATGATCAGCGCCTCTCAGTCACCTGATCACTGCATGACAGGCACGTGATCAGTGCCTGCTGAGGTGCGGGATCAGCGCCTGCTCAGCTGCCTGATAATCGCCAGCTGGGCCGCAGGATTCATGCCTGCTCAGCTGCCTGATAACCGCCAGCTGGGCCGCAGGATTCATGCCTGCTCAGCTGCCTGATAACCGCCAGCTGGGCCGCAGGATTCATGCCTGCTCAGCTGCCTGATAACCGCCAGCTGGGCCGCAGGATTCATGCCTGCTCAGCTGCCTGATAACCGCCAGCTGGGCCGCAGGATTCATGCCTGCTCAGCTGCCTGATAATCGCCAGCTGGGCCGCAGGATTCATGCCTGCTCAGCTGCCTGATAACCGCCAGCTGGGCCGCAGGATTCATGCCTGCTCAGCTGCCTGATAACCGCCAGCTGGGCCGCAGGATTCATGCCTGCTCAGCTGCCTGATAACCGCCAGCTGGGCCGCAGGATTCATGCCTGCTCAGCTGCCTGATAATCGCCAGCTGGGCCGCAGGATTCATGCCTGCTCAGCTGCCTGATAACCGCCAGCTGGGCCGCAGGATTCATGCCTGCTCAGCTGCCTGATAACCGCCAGCTGGGCCGCAGGATTCATGCCTGCTCAGCTGCCTGATAACCGCCAGCTGGGCCGCAGGATTCATGCCTGCTCAGCTGCCTGATAACCGCCAGCTGGGCCGCAGGATTCATGCCTGCTCAGCTGCCTGATAACCGCCAGCTGGGCCGCAGGATTCATGCCTGCTCAGCTGCCTGATAACCGCCAGCTGGGCCGCAGGATTCATGCCTGCTCAGCTGCCTGATAACCGCCAGCTGGGCCGCAGGATTCATGCCTGCTCAGCTGCCTGATAACCGCCAGCTGGGCCGCAGGATTCATGCCTGCTCAGCTGCCTGATAACCGCCAGCTGGGCCGCAGGATTCATGCCTGCTCAGCTGCCTGATAACCGCCAGCTGGGCCGCAGGATTCATGCCTGCTCAGCTGCCTGATAACCGCCAGCTGGGCCGCAGGATTCATGCCTGCTCAGCTGCCTGATAACCGCCAGCTGGGCCGCAGGATTCATGCCTGCTCAGCTGCCTGATAACCGCCAGCTGGGCCGCAGGATTCATGCCTGCTCAGCTGCCTGATAACCGCCAGCTGGGCCGCAGGATTCATGCCTGCTCAGCTGCCTGATAACCGCCAGCTGGGCCGCAGGATTCATGCCTGCTCAGCTGCCTGATAACCGCCAGCTGGGCCGCAGGATTCATGCCTGCTCAGCTGCCTGATAACCGCCAGCTGGGCCGCAGGATTCATGCCTGCTCAGCTGCCTGATAACCGCCAGCTGGGCCGCAGGATTCATGCCTGCTCAGCTGCCTGATAACCGCCAGCTGGGCCGCAGGATTCATGCCTGCTCAGCTGCCTGATAACCGCCAGCTGGGCCGCAGGATTCATGCCTGCTCAGCTGCCTGATAACCGCCAGCTGGGCCGCAGGATTCATGCCTGCTCAGCTGCCTGATAACCGCCAGCTGGGCCGCAGGATTCATGCCTGCTCAGCTGCCTGATAACCGCCAGCTGGGCCGCAGGATTCATGCCTGCTCAGCTGCCTGATAACCGCCAGCTGGGCCGCAGGATTCATGCCTGCTCAGCTGCCTGATAACCGCCAGCTGGGCCGCAGGATTCATGCCTGCTCAGCTGCCTGATAACCGCCAGCTGGGCCGCAGGATTCATGCCTGCTCAGCTGCCTGATAACCGCCAGCTGGGCCGCAGGATTCATGCCTGCTCAGCTGCCTGATAACCGCCAGCTGGGCCGCAGGATTCATGCCTGCTCAGCTGCCTGATAACCGCCAGCTGGGCCGCAGGATTCATGCCTGCTCAGCTGCCTGATAACCGCCAGCTGGGCCGCAGGATTCATGCCTGCTCAGCTGCCTGATAACCGCCAGCTGGGCCGCAGGATTCATGCCTGCTCAGCTGCCTGATAATCGCCAGCTGGGCCGCAGGATTCATGCCTGCTCAGCTGCTTGATTCTTGCCTGCTGAGGCACATGATCCGTGCAGGAGAGCTACCTGATCAGCACATGAGCAGTCACATGATCAGCGCCTCTCAGTCACCTGATCACTGCATGACAGGCACGTGATCAGTGCCTGCTGAGGTGCGGGATCAGCGCCTGCTCAGCTGCCTGATAATCGCCAGCTGGGCCGCAGGATTCATGCCTGCTCAGCTGCCTGATAACCGCCAGCTGGGCCGCAGGATTCATGCCTGCTCAGCTGCCTGATAACCGCCAGCTGGGCCGCAGGATTCATGCCTGCTCAGCTGCCTGATAACCGCCAGCTGGGCCGCAGGATTCATGCCTGCTCAGCTGCCTGATTCTTGCCTGCTGAGGCACATGATCCGTGCAGGAGAGCTACCTGATCAGCACATGAGCAGTCACATGATCAGCGCCTCTCAGTCACCTGATCACTGCATGACAGGCACGTGATCAGTGCCTGCTGAGGTGCGGGATCAGCGCCTGCTCAGCTGCCTGATAATCGCCAGCTGGGCCGCAGGATTCATGCCTGCTCAGCTGCCTGATAACCGCCAGCTGGGCCGCAGGATTCATGCCTGCTCAGCTGCCTGATAACCGCCAGCTGGGCCGCAGGATTCATGCCTGCTCAGCTGCCTGATAACCGCCAGCTGGGCCGCAGGATTCATGCCTGCTCAGCTGCCTGATAACCGCCAGCTGGGCCGCAGGATTCATGCCTGCTCAGCTGCCTGATAACCGCCAGCTGGGCCGCAGGATTCATGCCTGCTCAGCTGCCTGATAACCGCCAGCTGGGCCGCAGGATTCATGCCTGCTCAGCTGCCTGATAACCGCCAGCTGGGCCGCAGGATTCATGCCTGCTCAGCTGCCTGATTCTTGCCTGCTGAGGCACATGATCCGTGCAGGAGAGCTACCTGATCAGCACATGAGCAGTCACATGATCAGCGCCTCTCAGTCACCTGATCACTGCATGACAGGCACGTGATCAGTGCCTGCTGAGGTGCGGGATCAGCGCCTGCTCAGCTGCCTGATAATCGCCAGCTGGGCCGCAGGATTCATGCCTGCTCAGCTGCCTGATAACCGCCAGCTGGGCCGCAGGATTCATGCCTGCTCAGCTGCCTGATAACCGCCAGCTGGGCCGCAGGATTCATGCCTGCTCAGCTGCCTGATAACCGCCAGCTGGGCCGCAGGATTCATGCCTGCTCAGCTGCCTGATAACCGCCAGCTGGGCCGCAGGATTCATGCCTGCTCAGCTGCCTGATAACCGCCAGCTGGGCCGCAGGATTCATGCCTGCTCAGCTGCCTGATAACCGCCAGCTGGGCCGCAGGATTCATGCCTGCTCAGCTGCCTGATAACCGCCAGCTGGGCCGCAGGATTCATGCCTGCTCAGCTGCCTGATTCTTGCCTGCTGAGGCACATGATCCGTGCAGGAGAGCTACCTGATCAGCACATGAGCAGTCACATGATCAGCGCCTCTCAGTCACCTGATCACTGCATGACAGGCACGTGATCAGTGCCTGCTGAGGTGCGGGATCAGCGCCTGCTCAGCTGCCTGATAATCGCCAGCTGGGCCGCAGGATTCATGCCTGCTCAGCTGCCTGATAACCGCCAGCTGGGCCGCAGGATTCATGCCTGCTCAGCTGCCTGATAACCGCCAGCTGGGCCGCAGGATTCATGCCTGCTCAGCTGCCTGATAACCGCCAGCTGGGCCGCAGGATTCATGCCTGCTCAGCTGCTTGATTCTTGCCTGCTGAGGCACATGATCCGTGCAGGAGAGCTACCTGATCAGCACATGAGCAGTCACATGATCAGCGCCTCTCAGTCACCTGATCACTGCATGACAGGCACGTGATCAGTGCCTGCTGAGGTGCGGGATCAGCGCCTGCTCAGCTGCCTGATAATCGCCAGCTGGGCCGCAGGATTCATGCCTGCTCAGCTGCCTGATAACCGCCAGCTGGGCCGCAGGATTCATGCCTGCTCAGCTGCCTGATAACCGCCAGCTGGGCCGCAGGATTCATGCCTGCTCAGCTGCCTGATAACCGCCAGCTGGGCCGCAGGATTCATGCCTGCTCAGCTGCCTGATAACCGCCAGCTGGGCCGCAGGATTCATGCCTGCTCAGCTGCCTGATAACCGCCAGCTGGGCCGCAGGATTCATGCCTGCTCAGCTGCCTGATAACCGCCAGCTGGGCCGCAGGATTCATGCCTGCTCAGCTGCCTGATAACCGCCAGCTGGGCCGCAGGATTCATGCCTGCTCAGCTGCCTGATAACCGCCAGCTGGGCCGCAGGATTCATGCCTGCTCAGCTGCCTGATAACCGCCAGCTGGGCCGCAGGATTCACGCCTGCTCAGCTGCCTGATAACCGCCAGCTGGGCCGCAGGATTCATGCCTGCTCAGCTGCCTGATAACCGCCAGCTGGGCCGCAGGATTCATGCCTGCTCAGCTGCCTGATAACCGCCAGCTGGGCCGCAGGATTCACGCCTGCTCAGCTGCCTGATAACCGCCAGCTGGGCCGCAGGATTCACGCCTGCTCAGCTGCCTGATAACCGCCAGCTGGGCCGCAGGATTCACGCCTGCTCAGCTGCCTGATAACCGCCAGCTGGGCCGCAGGATTCACGCCTGCTCAGCTGCCTGATAACCGCCAGCTGGGCCGCAGGATTCATGCCTGCTCAGCTGCCTGATAACCGCCAGCTGGGCCGCAGGATTCATGCCTGCTCAGCTGCCTGATAACCGCCAGCTGGGCCGCAGGATTCATGCCTGCTCAGCTGCCTGATAACCGCCAGCTGGGCCGCAGGATTCATGCCTGCTCAGCTGCCTGATAACCGCCAGCTGGGCCGCAGGATTCACGCCTGCTCAGCTGCCTGATAACCGCCAGCTGGGCCGCAGGATTCACGCCTGCTCAGCTGCCTGATAACCGCCAGCTGGGCCGCAGGATTCATGCCTGCTCAGCTGCCTGATAACCGCCAGCTGGGCCGCAGGATTCACGCCTGCTCAGCTGCCTGATAACCGCCAGCTGGGCCGCAGGATTCACGCCTGCTCAGCTGCCTGATAACCGCCAGCTGGGCCGCAGGATTCATGCCTGCTCAGCTGCCTGATAACCGCCAGCTGGGCCGCAGGATTCACGCCTGCTCAGCTGCCTGATAACCGCCAGCTGGGCCGCAGGATTCACGCCTGCTCAGCTGCCTGATAACCGCCAGCTGGGCCGCAGGATTCGCCTGCTCAGCTGCCTGATAACCGCCAGCTGGGCCGCAGGATTCACGCCTGCTCAGCTGCCTGATAACCGCCAGCTGGGCCGCAGGATTCACGCCTGCTCAGCTGCCTGATAACCGCCAGCTGGGCCGCAGGATTCACGCCTGCTCAGCTGCCTGATAACCGCCAGCTGGGCCGCAGGATTCATGCCTGCTCAGCTGCTTGATTCTTGCCTGCTGAGGCACATGATCCGTGCAGGAGAGCTACCTGATCAGCACATGAGCAGTCACATGATCAGCGCCTCTCAGTCACCTGATCACTGCATGACAGGCACGTGATCAGTGCCTGCTGAGGTGCGGGATCAGCGCCTGCTCAGCTGCCTGATAATCGCCAGCTGGGCCGCAGGATTCACGCCTGCTCAGCTGCCTGATAACCGCCAGCTGGGCCGCAGGATTCATGCCTGCTCAGCTGCCTGATAACCGCCAGCTGGGCCGCAGGATTCACGCCTGCTCAGCTGCCTGATAACCGCCAGCTGGGCCGCAGGATTCACGCCTGCTCAGCTGCCTGATAACCGCCAGCTGGGCCGCAGGATTCACGCCTGCTCAGCTGCCTGATAACCGCCAGCTGGGCCGCAGGATTCACGCCTGCTCAGCTGCCTGATAACCGCCAGCTGGGCCGCAGGATTCACGCCTGCTCAGCTGCCTGATAACCGCCAGCTGGGCCGCAGGATTCACGCCTGCTCAGCTGCCTGATAACCGCCAGCTGGGCCGCAGGATTCACGCCTGCTCAGCTGCCTGATAACCGCCAGCTGGGCCGCAGGATTCACGCCTGCTCAGCTGCCTGATAACCGCCAGCTGGGCCGCAGGATTCACGCCTGCTCAGCTGCCTGATAACCGCCAGCTGGGCCGCAGGATTCACGCCTGCTCAGCTGCCTGATAACCGCCAGCTGGGCCGCAGGATTCACGCCTGCTCAGCTGCCTGATAACCGCCAGCTGGGCCGCAGGATTCACGCCTGCTCAGCTGCCTGATAACCGCCAGCTGGGCCGCAGGATTCACGCCTGCTCAGCTGCCTGATAACCGCCAGCTGGGCCGCAGGATTCACGCCTGCTCAGCTGCCTGATAACCGCCAGCTGGGCCGCAGGATTCATGCCTGCTCAGCTGCCTGATAACCGCCAGCTGGGCCGCAGGATTCACGCCTGCTCAGCTGCCTGATAACCGCCAGCTGGGCCGCAGGATTCACGCCTGCTCAGCTGCCTGATAACCGCCAGCTGGGCCGCAGGATTCACGCCTGCTCAGCTGCCTGATAACCGCCAGCTGGGCCGCAGGATTCACGCCTGCTCAGCTGCCTGATAACCGCCAGCTGGGCCGCAGGATTCACGCCTGCTCAGCTGCCTGATAACCGCCAGCTGGGCCGCAGGATTCATGCCTGCTCAGCTGCCTGATAACCGCCAGCTGGGCCGCAGGATTCACGCCTGCTCAGCTGCCTGATAACCGCCAGCTGGGCCGCAGGATTCACGCCTGCTCAGCTGCCTGATAACCGCCAGCTGGGCCGCAGGATTCACGCCTGCTCAGCTGCCTGATAACCGCCAGCTGGGCCGCAGGATTCACGCCTGCTCAGCTGCCTGATAACCGCCAGCTGGGCCGCAGGATTCACGCCTGCTCAGCTGCCTGATAACCGCCAGCTGGGCCGCAGGATTCACGCCTGCTCAGCTGCCTGATAACCGCCAGCTGGGCCGCAGGATTCACGCCTGCTCAGCTGCCTGATAACCGCCAGCTGGGCCGCAGGATTCATGCCTGCTCAGCTGCTTGATTCTTGCCTGCTGAGGCACATGATCCGTGCAGGAGAGCTACCTGATCAGCACATGAGCAGTCACATGATCAGCGCCTCTGTCACCTGATCACTGCATGACAGGCACGTGATCAGTGCCTGCTGAGGTGCGGGATCAGCGCCTGCTCAGCTGCCTGATAATCGCCAGCTGGGCCGCAGGATTCACGCCTGCTCAGCTGCCTGATAACGCCAGCTGGGCCGCAGGATTCATGCCTGCTCAGCTGCCTGATTCTTGCCTGCTGAGGCACATGATCCGTGCAGGAGAGCTACCTGATCAGCACATGAGCAGTCACATGATCAGCGCCTCTCAGTCACCTGATCACTGCATGACAGGCACGTGATCAGTGCCTGCTGAGGTGCGGGATCAGCGCCTGCTCAGCTGCCTGATAATCGCCAGCTGGGCCGCAGGATTCACGCCTGCTCAGCTGCCTGATAACCGCCAGCTGGGCCGCAGGATTCACGCCTGCTCAGCTGCCTGATAACCGCCAGCTGGGCCGCAGGATTCACGCCTGCTCAGCTGCCTGATAACCGCCAGCTGGGCCGCAGGATTCACGCCTGCTCAGCTGCCTGATAACCGCCAGCTGGGCCGCAGGATTCACGCCTGCTCAGCTGCCTGATAACCGCCAGCTGGGCCGCAGGATTCACGCCTGCTCAGCTGCCTGATAACCGCCAGCTGGGCCGCAGGATTCACGCCTGCTCAGCTGCCTGATAACCGCCAGCTGGGCCGCAGGATTCACGCCTGCTCAGCTGCCTGATAACCGCCAGCTGGGCCGCAGGATTCACGCCTGCTCAGCTGCCTGATAACCGCCAGCTGGGCCGCAGGATTCACGCCTGCTCAGCTGCCTGATAACCGCCAGCTGGGCCGCAGGATTCACGCCTGCTCAGCTGCCTGATAACCGCCAGCTGGGCCGCAGGATTCACGCCTGCTCAGCTGCCTGATAACCGCCAGCTGGGCCGCAGGATTCACGCCTGCTCAGCTGCTTGATTCTTGCCTGCTGAGGCACATGATCCGTGCAGGAGAGCTACCTGATCAGCACATGAGCAGTCACATGATCAGCGCCTCTCAGTCACCTGATCACTGCATGACAGGCACGTGATCAGTGCCTGCTGAGGTGCGGGATCAGCGCCTGCTCAGCTGCCTGATAATCGCCAGCTGGGCCGCAGGATTCACGCCTGCTCAGCTGCCTGATAACCGCCAGCTGGGCCGCAGGATTCACGCCTGCTCAGCTGCCTGATTCTTGCCTGCTGGGCACAGGATCCGTGCAGGAGAGCTGCCTGATCAGCACATGAGCAGTCACATGATCAGCGCCTCTCAGTCACCTGATCACTGCATGACAGGCACGTGATCAGTGCCTGCTGAGGTGCGGGATCAGCGCCTGCTCAGCTGCCTGATAATCGCCAGCTGGGCCGCAGGATTCACGCCTGCTCAGCTGCCTGATAACCGCCAGCTGGGCCGCAGGATTCACGCCTGCTCAGCTGCCTGATTCTTGCCAGCTGAGGCACATGATCCGTGCAGGAGAGCTGCCTGATCAGCACATGAGCAGTCACATGATCAGCGCCTCTCAGTCACCTGATCACTGCATGACAGGCACGTGATCAGTGCCTGCTGAGGTGCGGGATCAGCGCCTGCTCAGCTGCCTGATAACCGCCAGCTGGGCCGCAGGATTCACGCCTGCTCAGCTGCCTGATAACCGCCAGCTGGGCCGCAGGATTCACGCCTGCTCAGCTGCCTGATAACCGCCAGCTGGGCCGCAGGATTCACGCCTGCTCAGCTGCCTGATAACCGCCAGCTGGGCCGCAGGATTCACGCCTGCTCAGCTGCCTGATAACCGCCAGCTGGGCCGCAGGATTCACGCCTGCTCAGCTGCCTGATAACCGCCAGCTGGGCCGCAGGATTCACGCCTGCTCAGCTGCCTGATAACCGCCAGCTGGGCCGCAGGATTCACGCCTGCTCAGCTGCCTGATAACCGCCAGCTGGGCCGCAGGATTCACGCCTGCTCAGCTGCCTGATAACCGCCAGCTGGGCCGCAGGATTCACGCCTGCTCAGCTGCCTGATAACCGCCAGCTGGGCCGCAGGATTCACGCCTGCTCAGCTGCCTGATAACCGCCAGCTGGGCCGCAGGATTCACGCCTGCTCAGCTGCCTGATAACCGCCAGCTGGGCCGCAGGATTCACGCCTGCTCAGCTGCCTGATAACCGCCAGCTGGGCCGCAGGATTCACGCCTGCTCAGCTGCCTGATAACCGCCAGCTGGGCCGCAGGATTCATGCCTGCTCAGCTGCTTGATTCTTGCCTGCTGAGGCACATGATCCGTGCAGGAGAGCTACCTGATCAGCACATGAGCAGTCACATGATCAGCGCCTCTCAGTCACCTGATCACTGCATGACAGGCACGTGATCAGTGCCTGCTGAGGTGCGGGATCAGCGCCTGCTCAGCTGCCTGATAATCGCCAGCTGGGCCGCAGGATTCACGCCTGCTCAGCTGCCTGATAACCGCCAGCTGGGCCGCAGGATTCACGCCTGCTCAGCTGCTGATTCTTGCCTGCTGAGGCACATGATCCGTGCAGGAGAGCTACCTGATCAGCACATGAGCAGTCACATGATCAGCGCCTCTCAGTCACCTGATCACTGCATGACAGGCACGTGATCAGTGCCTGCTGAGGTGCGGGATCAGCGCCTGCTCAGCTGCCTGATAATCGCCAGCTGGGCCGCAGGATTCACGCCTGCTCAGCTGCCTGATAACCGCCAGCTGGGCCGCAGGATTCACGCCTGCTCAGCTGCCTGATAACCGCCAGCTGGGCCGCAGGATTCACGCCTGCTCAGCTGCCTGATAACCGCCAGCTGGGCCGCAGGATTCACGCCTGCTCAGCTGCCTGATAACCGCCAGCTGGGCCGCAGGATTCACGCCTGCTCAGCTGCCTGATAACCGCCAGCTGGGCCGCAGGATTCACGCCTGCTCAGCTGCCTGATAACCGCCAGCTGGGCCGCAGGATTCACGCCTGCTCAGCTGCCTGATAACCGCCAGCTGGGCCGCAGGATTCACGCCTGCTCAGCTGCCTGATAACCGCCAGCTGGGCCGCAGGATTCACGCCTGCTCAGCTGCCTGATAACCGCCAGCTGGGCCGCAGGATTCACGCCTGCTCAGCTGCCTGATAACCGCCAGCTGGGCCGCAGGATTCACGCCTGCTCAGCTGCCTGATAACCGCCAGCTGGGCCGCAGGATTCACGCCTGCTCAGCTGCCTGATAACCGCCAGCTGGGCCGCAGGATTCACGCCTGCTCAGCTGCCTGATAACCGCCAGCTGGGCCGCAGGATTCACGCCTGCTCAGCTGCCTGATAACCGCCAGCTGGGCCGCAGGATTCACGCCTGCTCAGCTGCCTGATAACCGCCAGCTGGGCCGCAGGATTCACGCCTGCTCAGCTGCCTGATAACCGCCAGCTGGGCCGCAGGATTCACGCCTGCTCAGCTGCCTGATAACCGCCAGCTGGGCCGCAGGATTCACGCCTGCTCAGCTGCCTGATAACCGCCAGCTGGGCCGCAGGATTCACGCCTGCTCAGCTGCCTGATAACCGCCAGCTGGGCCGCAGGATTCACGCCTGCTCAGCTGCCTGATAACCGCCAGCTGGGCCGCAGGATTCACGCCTGCTCAGCTGCCTGATAACCGCCAGCTGGGCCGCAGGATTCATGCCTGCTCAGCTGCTTGATTCTTGCCTGCTGAGGCACATGATCCGTGCAGGAGAGCTACCTGATCAGCACATGAGCAGTCACATGATCAGCGCCTCTCAGTCACCTGATCACTGCATGACAGGCACGTGATCAGTGCCTGCTGAGGTGCGGGATCAGCGCCTGCTCAGCTGCCTGATAATCGCCAGCTGGGCCGCAGGATTCACGCCTGCTCAGCTGCCTGATAACCGCCAGCTGGGCCGCAGGATTCACGCCTGCTCAGCTGCCTGATTCTTGCCTGCTGAGGCATGATCCGTGCAGGAGAGCTGCCTGATCAGCACATGAGCAGTCACATGATCAGCGCCTCTCAGTCACCTGATCACTGCATGACAGGCACGTGATCAGTGCCTGCTGAGGTGCGGGATGCGCCTGCTCAGCTGCCTGATAATCGCCAGCTGGGCCGCAGGATTCACGCCTGCTCAGCTGCCTGATAACCGCCAGCTGGGCCGCAGGATTCACGCCTGCTCAGCTGCCTGATAACCGCCAGCTGGGCCGCAGGATTCACGCCTGCTCAGCTGCCTGATAACCGCCAGCTGGGCCGCAGGATTCACGCCTGCTCAGCTGCCTGATAACCGCCAGCTGGGCCGCAGGATTCACGCCTGCTCAGCTGCCTGATAACCGCCAGCTGGGCCGCAGGATTCACGCCTGCTCAGCTGCCTGATAACCGCCAGCTGGGCCGCAGGATTCACGCCTGCTCAGCTGCCTGATAACCGCCAGCTGGGCCGCAGGATTCACGCCTGCTCAGCTGCCTGATTCTTGCCTGCTGAGGCACATGATCCGTGCAGGAGCTACCTGATCAGCACATGAGCAGTCACATGATCAGCGCCTCTCAGTCACCTGATCACTGCATGTCAGGCTCGTGATCAGTGCCTGCTGAGGTGCGGGATTCACGCCTGCTCAGCTGCCTGATAATCGCCAGCTGGGCCGCAGGATTCACGCCTGCTCAGCTGCCTGATAACCGCCAGCTGGGCCGCAGGATTCACGCCTGCTCAGCTGCCTGATTCTTGCCTGCTGAGGCACATGATCCGTGCAGGAGAGCTACCTGATCAGCACATGAGCAGTCACATGATCAGCGCCTCTCAGTCACCTGATCACTGCATGACAGGCACGTGATCAGTGCCTGCTGAGGTGCGGGATCAGCGCCTGCTCAGCTGCCTGATAATCGCCAGCTGGGCCGCAGGATTCACGCCTGCTCAGCTGCCTGATAACCGCCAGCTGGGCCGCAGGATTCACGCCTGCTCAGCTGCCTGATAACCGCCAGCTGGGCCGCAGGATTCACGCCTGCTCAGCTGCCTGATAACCGCCAGCTGGGCCGCAGGATTCACGCCTGCTCAGCTGCCTGATAACCGCCAGCTGGGCCGCAGGATTCACGCCTGCTCAGCTGCCTGATAACCGCCAGCTGGGCCGCAGGATTCACGCCTGCTCAGCTGCCTGATAACCGCCAGCTGGGCCGCAGGATTCACGCCTGCTCAGCTGCCTGATAACCGCCAGCTGGGCCGCAGGATTCACGCCTGCTCAGCTGCCTGATAACCGCCAGCTGGGCCGCAGGATTCACGCCTGCTCAGCTGCCTGATAACCGCCAGCTGGGCCGCAGGATTCACGCCTGCTCAGCTGCCTGATAACCGCCAGCTGGGCCGCGGGATTCACGCCTGCTCAGCTGCCTGATAACCGCCAGCTGGGCCGCAGGATTCACGCCTGCTCAGCTGCCTGATAACCGCCAGCTGGGCCGCAGGATTCACGCCTGCTCAGCTGCCTGATAACCGCCAGCTGGGCCGCAGGATTCACGCCTGCTCAGCTGCCTGATAACCGCCAGCTGGGCCGCAGGATTCACGCCTGCTCAGCTGCCTGATAACCGCCAGCTGGGCCGCAGGATTCACGCCTGCTCAGCTGCCTGATAACCGCCAGCTGGGCCGCAGGATTCACGCCTGCTCAGCTGCCTGATAACCGCCAGCTGGGCCGCAGGATTCACGCCTGCTCAGCTGCCTGATAACCGCCAGCTGGGCCGCAGGATTCACGCCTGCTCAGCTGCCTGATAACCGCCAGCTGGGCCGCAGGATTCACGCCTGCTCAGCTGCCTGATAACCGCCAGCTGGGCCGCAGGATTCACGCCTGCTCAGCTGCCTGATAACCGCCAGCTGGGCCGCAGGATTCACGCCTGCTCAGCTGCCTGATAACCGCCAGCTGGGCCGCAGGATTCACGCCTGCTCAGCTGCCTGATAACCGCCAGCTGGGCCGCAGGATTCACGCCTGCTCAGCTGCCTGATAACCGCCAGCTGGGCAGCAGGATTCACGCCTGCTCAGCTGCCTGATAACCGCCAGCTGGGCCGCAGGATTCACGCCTGCTCAGCTGCCTGATAACCGCCAGCTGGGCCGCAGGATTCACGCCTGCTCAGCTGCCTGATAACCGCCAGCTGGGCCGCAGGATTCACGCCTGCTCAGCTGCCTGATAACCGCCAGCTGGGCCGCAGGATTCACGCCTGCTCAGCTGCCTGATAACCGCCAGCTGGGCCGCAGGATTCACGCCTGCTCAGCTGCCTGATAACCGCCAGCTGGGCCGCAGGATTCACGCCTGCTCAGCTGCCTGATTCTTGCCTGCTGAGGCACATGATCCGTGCAGGAGAGCTACCTGATCAGCACATGAGCAGTCACATGATCAGCGCCTCAGTCACCTGATCACTGCATGACAGGCACGTGATCAGTGCCTGCTGAGGATCACGCCTGCTCAGCTGCCTGATAATCGCCAGCTGGGCCGCAGGATTCACGCCTGCTCAGCTGCCTGATAACCGCCAGCTGGGCCGCAGGATTCACGCCTGCTCAGCTGCCTGATAACCGCCAGCTGGGCCGCAGGATTCACGCCTGCTCAGCTGCCTGATAACCGCCAGCTGGGCCGCAGGATTCAAGCCTGCTCAGCTGCCTGATACCGCCAGCTGAGCCACATGATCCGTGCAGGAGAGCTACCAGATCAGCACATGAGCAGTCACATGATCAGCGCCTCTCAGTCACCTGATCACTGCATGACAGGCACGTGATCAGTGCCTGCTGAGGTGCGGGATCACTGCTCAGCTGCCTGATAACCGCCAGCTGGGCCGCAGGATTCACGCCTGCTCAGCTGCCTGATAACCGCCAGCTGGGCCGCAGGATTCACGCCTGCTCAGCTGCCTGATAACCGCCAGCTGGGCCGCAGGATTCACGCCTGCTCAGCTGCCTGATAACCGCCAGCTGGGCCGCAGGATTCACGCCTGCTCAGCTGCCTGATAACCGCCAGCTGGGCCGCGGGATTCACGCCTGCTCAGCTGCCTGATAACCGCCAGCTGGGCCGCAGGATTCACGCCTGCTCAGCTGCCTGATAACCGCCAGCTGGGCCGCAGGATTCACGCCTGCTCAGCTGCCTGATAACCGCCAGCTGGGCCGCAGGATTCACGCCTGCTCAGCTGCCTGATTCTTGCCTGCTGAGGCACATGATCCGCAGGAGAGCTACCTGCTCAGCACATGAGCAGTCACATGATCAGCGCCGCAGTCACCTGATCACTGCATGACAGGCACGTGATCAGTGCCTGCTGAGCTGCGGGATCAGCGCCTGCTCAGCTGCCTGATAACCGCCAGCTGGGCCGCAGGATTCACGCCTGCTCAGCTGCCTGATAACCGCCAGCTGGGCCGCAGGATTCACGCCTGCTCAGCTGCCTGATAACCGCCAGCTGGGCCGCGGGATTCACGCCTGCTCAGCTGCCTGATAACCGCCAGCTGGGCCGCAGGATTCACGCCTGCTCAGCTGCCTGATAACCGCCAGCTGGGCCGCAGGATTCACGCCTGCTCAGCTGCCTGATAACCGCCAGCTGGGCCGCAGGATTCACGCCTGCTCAGCTGCCTGATAACCGCCAGCTGGGCCGCAGGATTCACGCCTGCTCAGCTGCCTGATAACCGCCAGCTGGGCCGCAGGATTCACGCCTGCTCAGCTGCCTGATTCTTGCCTGCTGAGGCACATGATCCGTGCAGGAGAGCTACCTGATCAGCACATGAGCAGTCACATGATCAGCGCCTCTCAGTCACCTGATCACTGCATGACAGGCACGTGATCAGTGCCTGCTGAGGTGCGGGATCAGCGCCTGCTCAGCTGCCTGATAACCGCCAGCTGGGCCGCAGGATTCACGCCTGCTCAGCTGCCTGATAACCGCCAGCTGGGCCGCGGGATTCACGCCTGCTCAGCTGCCTGATAACCGCCAGCTGGGCCGCAGGATTCACGCCTGCTCAGCTGCCTGATAACCGCCAGCTGGGCCGCAGGATTCACGCCTGCTCAGCTGCCTGATTCTTGCCTGCTGAGGCACATGATCCGTGCAGGAGAGCTGCCTGATCAGCACATGAGCAGTCACATGATCAGCGCCTCTCTGTCACCTGATCACTGCATGACAGGCACGTGATCAGTGCCTGCTGAGGTGCGGGATCAGCGCCTGCTCAGCTGCCTGATAATCGCCAGCTGGGCCGCAGGATTCACGCCTGCTCAGCTGCCTGATAACCGCCAGCTGGGCCGCAGGATTCACGCCTGCTCAGCTGCCTGATAACCGCCAGCTGGGCCGCAGGATTCACGCCTGCTCAGCTGCCTGATAACCGCCAGCTGGGCCGCAGGATTCACGCCTGCTCAGCTGCCTGATAACCGCCAGCTGGGCCGCAGGATTCACGCCTGCTCAGCTGCCTGATAACCGCCAGCTGGGCCGCGGGATTCACGCCTGCTCAGCTGCCTGATAACCGCCAGCTGGGCCGCAGGATTCACGCCTGCTCAGCTGCCTGATAACCGCCAGCTGGGCCGCAGGATTCACGCCTGCTCAGCTGCCTGATAACCGCCAGCTGGGCCGCAGGATTCACGCCTGCTCAGCTGCCTGATTCTTGCCTGCTGAGGCACATGATCCGTGCAGGAGAGCTACCTGATCAGCACATGAGCAGTCACATGATCAGCGCCTCTCAGTCACCTGATCACTGCATGACAGGCACGTGATCAGTGCCTGCTGAGGTGCGGGATCAGCGCCTGCTCAGCTGCCTGATAATCGCCAGCTGGGCCGCAGGATTCACGCCTGCTCAGCTGCCTGATAACCGCCAGCTGGGCCGCAGGATTCACGCCTGCTCAGCTGCCTGATAACCGCCAGCTGGGCCGCAGGATTCACGCCTGCTCAGCTGCCTGATAACCGCCAGCTGGGCCGCAGGATTCACGCCTGCTCAGCTGCCTGATAACCGCCAGCTGGGCCGCAGGATTCACGCCTGCTCAGCTGCCTGATAACCGCCAGCTGGGCCGCAGGATTCACGCCTGCTCAGCTGCCTGATAACCGCCAGCTGGGCCGCAGGATTCACGCCTGATCAGCTGCCTGCTAACCGCCAGCTGGGCCGCAGGATTCACGCCTGCTCAGCTGCCTGATAACCGCCAGCTGGGCCGCAGGATTCACGCCTGCTCAGCTGCCTGATAACCGCCAGCTGGGCCGCAGGATTCACGCCTGCTCAGCTGCCTGATAACCGCCAGCTGGGCCGCAGGATTCACGCCTGCTCAGCTGCCTGATAACCGCCAGCTGGGCCGCAGGATTCACGCCTGCTCAGCTGCCTGATAACCGCCAGCTGGGCCGCAGGATTCACGCCTGCTCAGCTGCCTGATAACCGCCAGCTGGGCCGCAGGATTCACGCCTGCTCAGCTGCCTGATAACCGCCAGCTGGGCCGCAGGATTCACGCCTGCTCAGCTGCCTGATAACCGCCAGCTGGGCCGCAGGATTCACGCCTGCTCAGCTGCCTGATAACCGCCAGCTGGGCCGCAGGATTCACGCCTGCTCAGCTGCCTGATAACCGCCTGCTGGGCCGCAGGATTCACGCCTGCTCAGCTGCCTGATAACCGCCAGCTGGGCCGCGGGATTCACGCCTGCTCAGCTGCCTGATAACCGCCAGCTGGGCCGCAGGATTCACGCCTGCTCAGCTGCCTGATAACCGCCAGCTGGGCCGCAGGATTCACGCCTGCTCAGCTGCATGATTCTTGCCTGCTGAGGCACATGATCCGTGCAGGAGAGCTACCTGATCAGCACATGAGCAGTCACATGATCAGCGCCTCTCAGTCACCTGATCACTGCATGACAGGCACGTGATCAGTGCCTGCTGAGGTGCGGGATCAGCGCCTGCTCAGCTGCCTGATAATCGCCAGCTGGGCCGCAGGATTCACGCCTGCTCAGCTGCCTGATAACCGCCAGCTGGGCCGCAGGATTCACGCCTGCTCAGCTGCCTGATAACCGCCAGCTGGGCCGCAGGATTCACGCCTGCTCAGCTGCCTGATAACCGCCAGCTGGGCCGCAGGATTCACGCCTGCTCAGCTGCCTGATTCTTGCCTGCTGAGGCACATGATCCGTGCAGGAGAGCTACCTGATCAGCACATGAGCAGTCACATGATCAGCGCCTCAGTCACCTGATCACTGCATGACAGGCACGTGATCAGTGCCTGCTGAGGTGCAGGATCAGCGCCTGCTCAGCTGCCTGATAACCGCCAGCTGGGCCGCAGGATTCACGCCTGCTCAGCTGCCTGATAACCGCCAGCTGGGCCGCAGGATTCACGCCTGCTCAGCTGCCTGATAACCGCCAGCTGGGCCGCAGGATTCACGCCTGCTCAGCTGCCTGATAACCGCCAGCTGGGCCGCAGGATTCACGCCTGCTCAGCTGCCTGATAACCGCCAGCTGGGCCGCAGGATTCACGCCTGCTCAGCTGCCTGATAACCGCCAGCTGGGCCGCAGGATTCACGCCTGCTCAGCTGCCTGATAACCGCCAGCTGGGCCGCAGGATTCACGCCTGCTCAGCTGCCTGATAACCGCCAGCTGGGCCGCAGGATTCACGCCTGCTCAGCTGCCTGATAACCGCCAGCTGGGCCGCAGGATTCACGCCTGTTCAGCTGCTTGATTCTTGCCTGCTGAGGCACATGATCCGTGCAGGAGAGCTACCTGATCAGCACATGAGCAGTCACATGATCAGCGCCTCTCTGTCACCTGATCACTGCATGACAGGCACGTGATCAGTGCCTGCTGAGGTGCGGGATCAGCGCCTGCTCAGCTGCCTGATAATCGCCAGCTGGGCCGCAGGATTCACGCCTGCTCAGCTGCCTGATAACCGCCAGCTGGGCCGCAGGATTCACGCCTGCTCAGCTGCCTGATAACCGCCAGCTGGGCCACAGGATTCACGCCTGCTCAGCTGCCTGATAACCGCCAGCTGGGCCGCGGGATTCACGCCTGCTCAGCTGCCTGATAACCGCCAGCTGGGCCGCAGGATTCACGCCTGCTCAGCTGCCTGATAACCGCCAGCTGGGCCGCAGGATTCACGCCTGCTCAGCTGCCTGATAACCGCCAGCTGGGCCGCAGGATTCACGCCTGCTCAGCTGCCTGATAACCGCCAGCTGGGCCGCGGGATTCACGCCTGCTCAGCTGCCTGATAACCGCCAGCTGGGCCGCAGGATTCACGCCTGCTCAGCTGCCTGATAACCGCCAGCTGGGCCGCAGGATTCACGCCTGCTCAGCTGCCTGATAACCGCCAGCTGGGCCGCAGGATTCACGCCTGCTCAGCTGCCTGATAACCGCCAGCTGGGCCGCAGGATTCACGCCTGCTCAGCTGCCTGATAACCGCCAGCTGGGCCGCAGGATTCACGCCTGCTCAGCTGCCTGATAACCGCCAGCTGGGCCGCAGGATTCACGCCTGCTCAGCTGCCTGATAACCGCCTGCTGGGCCGCTGGATTCACGCCTGCGCAGCTGCCTGATAACCGCCAGCTGGGCCGCAGGATTCACGCCTGCTCAGCTGCCTGATAACCGCCAGCTGGGCCGCAGGATTCACGCCTGCTCAGCTGCCTGATAACCGCCAGCTGGGCCGCAGGATTCACGCCTGCTCAGCTGCCTGATAACCGCCAGCTGGGCCGCAGGATTCACGCCTGCTCAGCTGCCTGATAACCGCCAGCTGGGCCGCAGGATTCATGCCTGCTCAGCTGCCTGATAACCGCCAGCTGGGCCGCAGGATTCACGCCTGCTCAGCTGCCTGATAACCGCCAGCTGGGCCGCAGGATTCACGCCTGCTCAGCTGCCTGATAACCGCCAGCTGGGCCGCAGGATTCACGCCTGCT
Organism: Bos javanicus; assembly: GCF_032452875.1. Taxonomy (NCBI): domain Eukaryota; kingdom Metazoa; phylum Chordata; class Mammalia; order Artiodactyla; family Bovidae; genus Bos; species Bos javanicus. The sequence continues at coordinate 236,382 of NW_026893903.1, read as the reverse complement.
CAGCTGCCTGATAACCGCCAGCTGGGCCGCAGGATTCACGCCTGCTCAGCTGCCTGATAACCGCCAGCTGGGCCGCAGGATTCACGCCTGCTCAGCTGCCTGATAACCGCCAGCTGGGCCGCAGGATTCACGCCTGCTCAGCTGCCTGATAACCGCCAGCTGGGCCGCGGGATTCACGCCTGCTCAGCTGCCTGATAACCGCCAGCTGGGCCGCAGGATTCACGCCTGCTCAGCTGCCTGATAACCGCCAGCTGGGCCGCAGGATTCACGCCTGCTCAGCTGCCTGATAACCGCCAGCTGGGCCGCAGGATTCACGCCTGCTCAGCTGCCTGATAACCGCCAGCTGGGCCGCAGGATTCACGCCTGCTCAGCTGCCTGATAACCGCCAGCTGGGCCGCAGGATTCACGCCTGCTCAGCTGCCTGATAACCGCCAGCTGGGCCGCAGGATTCACGCCTGCTCAGCTGCCTGATAACCGCCAGCTGGGCCGCAGGATTCACGCCTGCTCAGCTGCCTGATAACCGCCAGCTGGGCCGCAGGATTCACGCCTGCTCAGCTGCCTGATAACCGCCAGCTGGGCCGCAGGATTCACGCCTGCTCAGCTGCCTGATAACCGCCAGCTGGGCCGCAGGATTCACGCCTGCTCAGCTGCCTGATAACCGCCAGCTGGGCCGCAGGATTCACGCCTGCTCAGCTGCCTGATAACCGCCAGCTGGGCCGCAGGATTCACGCCTGCTCAGCTGCCTGATAACCGCCAGCTGGGCCGCAGGATTCACGCCTGCTCAGCTGCCTGATAACCGCCAGCTGGGCCGCAGGATTCACGCCTGCTCAGCTGCCTGATAACCGCCAGCTGGGCCGCAGGATTCACGCCTGCTCAGCTGCCTGATAACCGCCAGCTGGGCCGCAGGATTCACGCCTGCTCAGCTGCCTGATAACCGCCAGCTGGGCCGCAGGATTCACGCCTGCTCAGCTGCCTGATAACCGCCAGCTGGGCCGCAGGATTCACGCCTGCTCAGCTGCCTGATAACCGCCAGCTGGGCCGCAGGATTCACGCCTGCTCAGCTGCCTGATAACCGCCAGCTGGGCCGCAGGATTCACGCCTGCTCAGCTGCCTGATAACCGCCAGCTGGGCCGCAGGATTCACGCCTGCTCAGCTGCCTGATAACCGCCAGCTGGGCCGCAGGATTCACGCCTGCTCAGCTGCCTGATTCTTGCCTGCTGAGGCACATGATCCGTGCAGGAGAGCTACCTGATCAGCACATGAGCAGTCACATGATCAGCGCCTCAGTCACCTGATCACTGCATGACAGGCACGTGATCAGTGCCTGCTGAGGTGCGGGATCAGCGCCTGCTCAGCTGCCTGATAATCGCCAGCTGGGCCGCAGGATTCACGCCTGCTCAGCTGCCTGATAACCGCCAGCTGGGCCGCAGGATTCACGCCTGCTCAGCTGCCTGATAACCGCCAGCTGGGCCGCAGGATTCACGCCTGCTCAGCTGCCTGATAACCGCCAGCTGGGCCGCAGGATTCACGCCTGCTCAGCTGCCTGATTCTTGCCTGCTGAGGCACATGATCCGTGCAGGAGAGCTTCCTGATCAGCACATGAGCAGTCACATGATCAGCGCCTCTCAGTCACCTGATCACTGCATGACAGGCACGTGATCAGTGCCTGCTGAGGTGCGGGATCAGCGCCTGCTCAGCTGCCTGATAATCGCCAGCTGGGCCGCAGGATTCACGCCTGCTCAGCTGCCTGATAACCGCCAGCTGGGCCGCAGGATTCACGCCTGCTCAGCTGCCTGATAACCGCCAGCTGGGCCGCAGGATTCACGCCTGCTCAGCTGCCTGATAACCGCCAGCTGGGCCGCAGGATTCACGCCTGCTCAGCTGCCTGATAACCGCCAGCTGGGCCGCAGGATTCACGCCTGCTCAGCTGCCTGATAACCGCCAGCTGGGCCGCAGGATTCACGCCTGCTCAGCTGCCTGATAACCGCCAGCTGGGCCGCAGGATTCACGCCTGCTCAGCTGCCTGATAACCGCCAGCTGGGCCGCAGGATTCACGCCTGCTCAGCTGCCTGATAACCGCCAGCTGGGCCGCAGGATTCACGCCTGCTCAGCTGCCTGATTCTTGCCTGCTGAGGCACATGATCCGTGCAGGAGAGCTACCTGATCAGCACATGAGCAGTCACATGATCAGCGCCTCTCTGTCACCTGATCACTGCATGACAGGCACGTGATCAGTGCCTGATGAGGTGCGGGATCAGCGCCTGCTCAGCTGCCTGATAATCGCCAGCTGGGCCGCAGGATTCACGCCTGCTCAGCTGCCTGATAACCGCCAGCTGGGCCGCAGGATTCACGCCTGCTCAGCTGCCTGATAACCGCCAGCTGGGCCGCAGGATTCACGCCTGCTCAGCTACCTGATAACCGCCAGCTGGGCCGCAGGATTCACGCCTGCTCAACTGCCTGATAACCGCCAGCTGGGCCGCGGGATTCACGCCTGCTCAGCTGCCTGATAACCGCCAGCTGGGCCGCAGGATTCACGCCTGCTCAGCTGCCTGATAACCGCCAGCTGGGCCGCAGGATTCACGCCTGCTCAGCTGCCTGGTAACCGCCAGCTGGGCCGCAGGATTCACGCCTGCTCAGCTGCCTGATAACCGCCAGCTGGGCCGCAGGATTCACGCCTGCTCAGCTGCCTGATAACCGCCAGCTGGGCCGCAGGATTCACGCCTGCTCAGCTGCCTGATAACCGCCAGCTGGGCCGCAGGATTCACGCCTGCTCAGCTGCCTGATAACCGCCAGCTGGGCCGCAGGATTCACGCCTGCTCAGCTGCCTGATAACCGCCAGCTGGGCCGCAGGATTCACGCCTGCTCAGCTGCCTGATAACCGCCAGCTGGGCCGCAGGATTCACGCCTGCTCAGCTGCCTGATAACCGCCAGCTGGGCCGCAGGATTCACGCCTGCTCAGCTGCCTGATAACCGCCAGCTGGGCCGCAGGATTCACGCCTGCTCAGCTGCCTGATAACCGCCAGCTGGGCCGCAGGATTCACGCCTGCTCAGCTGCCTGATAACCGCCAGCTGGGCCGCAGGATTCACGCCTGCTCAGCTGCCTGATAACCGCCAGCTGGGCCGCAGGATTCACGCCTGCTCAGCTGCCTGATAACCGCCAGCTGGGCCGCAGGATTCACGCCTGCTCAGCTGCCTGATAACCGCCAGCTGGGCCGCAGGATTCACGCCTGCTCAGCTGCCTGATAACCGCCAGCTGGGCCGCAGGATTCACGCCTGCTCAGCTGCCTGATAACCGCCAGCTGGGCCGCAGGATTCACGCCTGCTCAGCTGCCTGATAACCGCCAGCTGGGCCGCAGGATTCACGCCTGCTCAGCTGCCTGATAACCGCCAGCTGGGCCGCAGGATTCACGCCTGCTCAGCTGCCTGATAACCGCCAGCTGGGCCGCAGGATTCACGCCTGCTCAGCTGCCTGATAACCGCCAGCTGGGCCGCAGGATTCACGCCTGCTCAGCTGCCTGATAACCGCCAGCTGGGCCGCAGGATTCACGCCTGCTCAGCTGCCTGATAACCGCCAGCTGGGCCGCAGGATTCACGCCTGCTCAGCTGCCTGATAACCGCCAGCTGGGCCGCAGGATTCACGCCTGCTCAGCTGCCTGATAACCGCCAGCTGGGCCGCAGGATTCACGCCTGCTCAGCTGCCTGATAACCGCCAGCTGGGCCGCAGGATTCACGCCTGCTCAGCTGCCTGATAACCGCCAGCTGGGCCGCAGGATTCACGCCTGCTCAGCTGCCTGATAACCGCCAGCTGGGCCGCAGGATTCACGCCTGCTCAGCAGCCTGATAACCGCCAGCTGGGCCGCAGGATTCACGCCTGCTCAGCTGCCTGATAACCGCCAGCTGGGCCGCAGGATTCACGCCGGCTCAGCTGCCTGATAACCGCCAGCTGGGCCGCAGGATTCACGCCTGCTCAGCTGCCTGATAACCGCCAGCTGGGCCGCAGGATTCACGCCTGCTCAGCTGCCTGATAACCGCCAGCTGGGCCGCAGGATTCACGCCTGCTCAGCTGCCTGATAACCGCCAGCTGGGCCGCAGGATTCACGCCTGCTCAGCTGCCTGATAACCGCCAGCTGGGCCGCAGGATTCACGCCTGCTCAGCTGCCTGATAACCGCCAGCTGGGCCGCAGGATTCACGCCTGCTCAGCTGCTTGATTCTTGCCTGCTGAGGCACATGATCCGTGCAGGAGAGCTACCTGATCAGCACATGAGCAGTCACATGATCAGCGCCTCTCAGTCACCTGATCACTGCATGACAGGCACGTGATCAGTGCCTGCTGAGGTGCGGGATCAGCGCCTGCTCAGCTGCCTGATAATCGCCAGCTGGGCCGCAGGATTCACGCCTGCTCAGCTGCCTGATAACCGCCAGCTGGGCCGCAGGATTCACGCCTGCTCAGCTGCCTGATTCTTGCCTGCTGAGGCACATGATCCGTGCAGGAGAGCTGCCTGATCAGCACATGAGCAGTCACATGATCAGCGCCTCTCAGTCACCTGATCACTGCATGACAGGCACGTGATCAGTGCCTGCTGAGGTGCGGGATCAGCGCCTGCTCAGCTGCCTGATAACCGCCAGCTGGGCCGCAGGATTCACGCCTGCTCAGCTGCCTGATAACCGCCAGCTGGGCCGCAGGATTCACGCCTGCTCAGCTGCCTGATAACCGCCAGCTGGGCCGCAGGATTCACGCCTGCTCAGCTGCCTGATAACCGCCAGCTGGGCCGCAGGATTCACGCCTGCTCAGCTGCCTGATAACCGCCAGCTGGGCCGCAGGATTCACGCCTGCTCAGCTGCCTGATAACCGCCAGCTGGGCCGCAGGATTCACGCCTGCTCAGCTGCCTGATAACCGCCAGCTGGGCCGCAGGATTCACGCCTGCTCAGCTGCCTGATAACCGCCAGCTGGGCCGCAGGATTCACGCCTGCTCAGCTGCCTGATAACCGCCAGCTGGGCCGCAGGATTCACGCCTGCTCAGCTGCCTGATAACCGCCAGCTGGGCCGCAGGATTCACGCCTGCTCAGCTGCCTGATAACCGCCAGCTGGGCCGCAGGATTCACGCCTGCTCAGCTGCCTGATAACCGCCAGCTGGGCCGCAGGATTCACGCCTGCTCACCTGCATGATTCTTGCCTGCTGAGGCACATGATCCGTGCAGGAGAGCTACCTGATCAGCACATGAGCAGTCACATGATCAGCGCCTCTCTGTCACCTGATCACTGCATGACAGGCACGTGATCAGTGCCTGCTGAGGTGCGGGATCAGCGCCTGCTCAGCTGCCTGATAATCGCCAGCTGGGCCGCAGGATTCACGCCTGCTCAGCTGCCTGATAACCGCCAGCTGGGCCGCAGGATTCACGCCTGCTCAGCTGCCTGATAACCGCCAGCTGGGCCGCAGGATTCACGCCTGCTCAGCTGCCTGATAACCGCCAGCTGGGCCGCAGGATTCACGCCTGCTCAGCTGCCTGATAACCGCCAGCTGGGCCGCAGGATTCACGCCTGCTCAGCTGCCTGATAACCGCCAGCTGGGCCGCAGGATTCACGCCTGCTCAGCTGCCTGATAACCGCCAGCTGGGCCGCAGGATTCACGCCTGCTCAGCTGCCTGATAACCGCCAGCTGGGCCGCAGGATTCACGCCTGCTCAGCTGCCTGATAACCGCCAGCTGGGCCGCAGGATTCACGCCTGCTCAGCTGCCTGATAACCGCCAGCTGGGCCGCAGGATTCACGCCTGCTCAGCTGCCTGATAACCGCCAGCTGGGCCGCAGGATTCACGCCTGCTCAGCTGCCTGATAACCGCCAGCTGGGCCGCAGGATTCACCTGCTCAGCTGCCTGATAACCGCCAGCTGGGCCGCAGGATTCACGCCTGCTCAGCTGCTTGATTCTTGCCTGCTGAGGCACATGATCCGTGCAGGAGAGCTACCTGATCAGCACATGAGCAGTCACATGATCAGCGCCTCTCAGTCACCTGATCACTGCATGACAGGCACGTGATCAGTGCCTGCTGAGGTGCGGGATCACGCCTGCTCAGCTGCCTGATAACCGCCAGCTGGGCCGCAGGATTCACGCCTGCTCAGCTGCCTGATAACCGCCAGCTGGGCCGCAGGATTCACGCCTGCTCAGCTGCTTGATTCTTGCCTGCTGAGGCACATGATCCGTGCAGGAGAGCCTGATCAGCACATGAGCAGTCACATGATCAGCGCCCTCAGTCACCTGATCACTGCATGACAGGCACGTGATCAGTGCCTGCTGAGGTGCGGGATCAGCGCCTGCTCAGCTGCCTGATAACCGCCAGCTGGGCCGCAGGATTCACGCCTGCTCAGCTGCCTGATAACCGCCAGCTGGGCCGCAGGATTCACGCCTGCTCAGCTGCCTGATAACCGCCAGCTGGGCCGCAGGATTCACGCCTGCTCAGCTGCCTGATAACCGCCAGCTGGGCCGCAGGATTCACGCCTGCTCAGCTGCCTGATAACCGCCAGCTGGGCCGCAGGATTCACGCCTGCTCAGCTGCCTGATAACCGCCAGCTGGGCCGCAGGATTCACGCCTGCTCAGCTGCCTGATAACCGCCAGCTGGGCCGCAGGATTCACGCCTGCTCAGCTGCCTGATAACCGCCAGCTGGGCCGCAGGATTCACGCCTGCTCAGCTGCCTGATAACCGCCAGCTGGGCCGCAGGATTCACGCCTGCTCAGCTGCCTGATAACCGCCAGCTGGGCCGCAGGATTCACGCCTGCTCAGCTGCCTGATAACCGCCAGCTGGGCCGCAGGATTCACGCCTGCTCAGCTGCCTGATAACCGCCAGCTGGGCCGCAGGATTCACGCCTGCTCAGCTGCCTGATAACCGCCAGCTGGGCCGCAGGATTCACGCCTGCTCAGCTGCCTGATAACCGCCAGCTGGGCCGCAGGATTCACGCCTGCTCAGCTGCCTGATAACCGCCAGCTGGGCCGCAGGATTCACGCCTGCTCAGCTGCCTGATAACCGCCAGCTGGGCCGCAGGATTCACGCCTGCTCAGCTGCCTGATAACCGCCAGCTGGGCCGCAGGATTCACGCCTGCTCAGCTGCCTGATCACCGCCAGCTGGGCCGCAGGATTCACGCCTGCTCAGCTGCCTGATAACCGCCAGCTGGGCCGCAGGATTCCCGCCTGCTCAGCTGCCTGATAACCGCCAGCTGGGCCGCAGGATTCACGCCTGCTCAGCTGCCTGATAACCGCCAGCTGGGCCGCAGGATTCACGCCTGCTCAGCTGCCTGATAACCGCCAGCTGGGCCGCGGGATTCACGCCTGCTCAGCTGCCTGATAACCGCCAGCTGGGCCGCGGGATTCACGCCTGCTCAGCTGCCTGATAACTGCCTGCTGAGGCACATGATCCGCGCAGGAGAGCTACCTGATCAGCACAGCTGGGCAGCCACAGGATTCAGCGCCTCTGCTCAGCTGATCACTGATAACAGCCACGTGATCAGTGCCTGCTGAGGCGCGGGATCACGCCTGCTCAGCTGCCTGATAACCGCCAGCTGGGCCGCAGGATTCACGCCTGCTCAGCTGCCTGATAACCGCCAGCTGGGCCGCGGGATTCACGCCTGCTCAGCTGCTTGATTCTTGCCTGCTGAGGCACATGATCCGTGCAGGAGAGCTACCTGATCAGCACATGAGCAGTCACATGATCAGCGCCTCTCAGTCACCTGATCACTGCATGACAGGCACGTGATCAGTGCCTGCTGAGGTGCGGGATCAGCGCCTGCTCAGCTGCCTGATAATTGCCTGCTGAGCTGCGGGATTCAGCGCCTGCTCAACTGCCTGATAATTGCCAGCTGGGCCGCAGGATTCACGCCTGCTCAGCTGCCTGATAACCGCCAGCTGGGCCGCAGGATTCACGCCTGCTCAGCTGCCTGATAACCGCCAGCTGGGCCGCAGGATTCACGCCTGCTCAGCTGCCTGATAACCGCCAGCTGGGCCGCAGGATTCACGCCTGCTCAGCTGCCTGATAACCGCCAGCTGGGCCGCAGGATTCCCGCCTGCTCAGCTGCCTGATAACCGCCAGCTGGGCCGCAGGATTCACGCCTGCTCAGCTGCCTGATAACCGCCAGCTGGGCCGCAGGATTCACGCCTGCTCAGCTGCCTGATAACCGCCAGCTGGGCCGCAGGATTCACGCCTGCTCAGCTGCCTGATAACCGCCAGCTGGGCCGCAGGATTCACGCCTGCTCAGCTGCCTGATAACCGCCAGCTGGGCCGCAGGATTCACGCCTGCTCAGCTGCCTGATAACCGCCAGCTGGGCCGCAGGATTCACGCCTGCTCAGCTGCCTGATAACCGCCAGCTGGGCCGCAGGATTCACGCCTGCTCAGCTGCCTGATAACCGCCAGCTGGGCCGCGGGATTCACGCCTGCTCAGCTGCCTGATAACCGCCAGCTGGGCCGCAGGATTCACGCCTGCTCAGCTGCCTGATAACCGCCAGCTGGGCCGCAGGATTCACGCCTGCTCAGCTGCCTGATAACCGCCAGCTGGGCCGCGGGATTCGCCTGCTCAGCTGCCTGATAACCGCCAGCTGGGCCGCGGGATTCACGCCTGCTCAGCTGCCTGATAACCGCCAGCTGAGCCGCAGGATTCACGCCTGCTCAGCTGCCTGATAACCGCCAGCTGGGCCGCAGGATTCACGCCTGCTCAGCTGCCTGATAACCGCCAGCTGGGCCGCGGGATTCACGCCTGCTCAGCTGCCTGATAACCGCCAGCTGGGCCGCAGGATTCACGCCTGCTCAGCTGCCTGATAACCGCCAGCTGGGCCGCGGGATTCACGCCTGCTCAGCTGCCTGATAACCGCCAGCTGGGCCGCAGGATTCACGCCTGCTCAGCTGCCTGATAACCGCCAGCTGGGCCGCAGGATTCACGCCTGCTCAGCTGCCTGATAACCGCCAGCTGGGCCGCAGGATTCACGCCTGCTCAGCTGCCTGATAACCGCCAGCTGGGCCGCAGGATTCACGCCTGCTCAGCTGCCTGATAACCGCCAGCTGGGCCGCAGGATTCACGCCTGCTCAGCTGCCTGATAACCGCCAGCTGGGCCGCAGGATTCACGCCTGCTCAGCTGCCTGATAACCGCCAGCTGGGCCGCAGGATTCACGCCTGCTCAGCTGCCTGATAACCGCCAGCTGGGCCGCGGGATTCACGCCTGCTCAGCTGCCTGATAATCGCCAGCTGGGCCGCAGGATTCACGCCTGCTCAGCTGCCTGATAACCGCCAGCTGGGCCGCAGGATTCACGCCTGCTCAGCTGCCTGATACCCGCCAGCTGGGCCGCAGGATTCAGCGCCTGCTCAGCTGCCTGATAACCGCCAGCTGGGCCGCAGGATTCACGCCTGCTCAGCTGCCTGATAACCGCCAGCTGGGCCGCAGGATTCACGCCTGCTCAGCTGCCTGATAACCGCCAGCTGGGCCGCGGGATTCACGCCTGCTCAGCTGCCTGATAACCGCCAGCTGGGCCGCAGGATTCACGCCTGCTCAGCTGCCTGATAACCGCCAGCTGGGCCGCAGGATTCACGCCTGCTCAGCTGCCTGATAACCGCCAGCTGGGCCGCGGGATTCACGCCTGCTCAGCTGCCTGATAACCGCCAGCTGGGCCGCAGGATTCACGCCTGCTCAGCTGCCTGATAACCGCCAGCTGGGCCGCGGGATTCACGCCTGCTCAGCTGCCTGATAACCGCCAGCTGGGCCGCAGGATTCACGCCTGCTCAGCTGCCTGATAACCGCCAGCTGGGCCGCAGGATTCACGCCTGCTCAGCTGCCTGATAACCGCCAGCTGGGCCGCAGGATTCACGCCTGCTCAGCTGCCTGATAACCGCCAGCTGGGCCGCAGGATTCACGCCTGCTCAGCTGCCTGATAACCGCCAGCTGGGCCGCAGGATTCACGCCTGCTCAGCTGCCTGATTCTTGCCTGCTGAGGCACATGATCCGTGCAGGAGAGCTACCTGATCAGCACATGAGCAGTCACATGATCAGCGCCTCTCTGTCACCTGATCACTGCATGACAGGCACGTGATCAGTGCCTGCTGAGGTGCGGGATCAGCGCCTGCTCAGCTGCCTGATAACCGCCAGCTGGGCCGCAGGATTCACGCCTGCTCAGCTGCCTGATAACCGCCAGCTGGGCCGCAGGATTCACGCCTGCTCAGCTGCCTGATAACCGCCAGCTGGGCCGCGGGATTCACGCCTGCTCAGCTGCCTGATAACCGCCAGCTGGGCCGCGGGATTCACGCCTGCTCAGCTGCATGATTCTTGCCTGCTGAGGCGCATGATCCGTGCAGGAGAGCTACCTGATCAGCACATGAGCAGTCACATGATCAGCGCCTCTCAGTCACCTGATCACTGCATGACAGGCACGTGATCAGTGCCTGCTGAGGTGCGGGATCAGCGCCTGCTCAGCTGCCTGATAAGCGCCTGCTGGGCCGCGGGATCACGCCTGCTCAACTGCCTGATAATCGCCAGCTGGGCCGCAGGATTCACGCCTGCTCAGCTGCCTGATAACCGCCAGCTGGGCCGCAGGATTCACGCCTGCTCAGCTGCCTGATAACCGCCAGCTGGGCCGCAGGATTCACGCCTGCTCAGCTGCCTGATAACCGCCAGCTGGACCGCAGGATTCACGCCTGCTCAGCTGCCTGATAACCGCCAGCTGGGCCGCGGGATTCACGCCTGCTCAGCTGCCTGATAACCGCCAGCTGGGCCGCAGGATTCACGCCTGCTCAGCTGCCTGATAACCGCCAGCTGGGCCGCGGGATTCACGCCTGCTCAGCTGCATGATTCTTGCCTGCTGAGGCACATGATCCGTGCAGGAGAGCTACCTGATCAGCACATGAGCAGTCACATGATCAGCGCCTCTCAGTCACCTGATCACTGCATGACAGGCACGTGATCAGTGCCTGCTGAGGTGCGGGATCTGCGCCTGCTCAGCTGCCTGATAATCGCCAGCTGGGCCGCAGGATTCACGCCTGCTCAGCTGCCTGATAACCGCCAGCTGGGCCGCAGGATTCACGCCTGCTCAGCTGCCTGATAACCGCCAGCTGGGCCGCAGGATTCACGCCTGCTCAGCTGCCTGATAACCGCCAGCTGGGCCGCAGGATTCACGCCTGCTCAGCTGCCTGATAACCGCCAGCTGGGCCGCAGGATTCGCCTGCTCAGCTGCCTGATAACCGCCAGCTGGGCCGCAGGATTCACGCCTGCTCAGCTGCCTGATAGCCGCCAGCTGGGCCGCAGGATTCACGCCTGCTCAGCTGCCTGATAACCGCCAGCTGGGCCGCAGGATTCACGCCTGCTCAGCTGCCTGATAACCGCCAGCTGGGCCGCAGGATTCACGCCTGCTCAGCTGCCTGATACTAGCCTGCTGGGGCGCATGATCCGTGCCGGAGAGCTGCCTGATCACCACATGACAGCTGGGCAGTTCCGCCTGCTCAGCTGCCTGATAACCGCCAGCTGGGCGCGGGATTCAGCGCCTGCTCAGCTGCCTGATAACCGCCAGCTGGGCCGCAGGATTCACGCCTGCTCAGCTGCCTGATAACCGCCAGCTGGGCCGCAGGATTCACGCCTGCTCAGCTGCCTGATAACCGCCAGCTGGGCCGCAGGATTCCCGCCTGCTCAGCTGCCTGATAACCGCCAGCTGGGCCGCAGGATTCACGCCTGCTCAGCTGCCTGATAACCGCCAGCTGGGCCGCAGGATTCACGCCTGCTCAGCTGCCTGATAACCGCCAGCTGGGCCGCAGGATTCGCCTGCTCAGCTGCCTGATAACCGCCAGCTGGGCCGCGGGATTCACGCCTGCTCAGCTGCCTGATAACCGCCAGCTGGGCCGCAGGATTCACGCCTGCTCAGCTGCCTGATAACCGCCAGCTGGGCCGCGGGATTCACGCCTGCTCAGCTGCCTGATAACCGCCAGCTGGGCGCAGGATTCCGCCTGCTCAGCTGCCTGATAACCGCCAGCTGGGCCGCAGGATTCCGCCTGCTCAGCTGCCTGATAACCGCCAGCTGGGCCGCGGGATTCACGCCTGCTCAGCTGCCTGATAACCGCCAGCTGGGCCGCGGGATTCACGCCTGCTCAGCTGCCTGATAACCGCCAGCTGGGCCGCAGGATTCACGCCTGCTCAGCTGCCTGATAACCGCCAGCTGGGCCGCAGGATTCACGCCTGCTCAGCTGCCTGATAACCGCCAGCTGGGCCGCAGGATTCACGCCTGCTCAGCTGCCTGATAACGCCAGCTGGGCCGCAGGATTCACGCCTGCTCAGCTGCCTGATAACCGCCAGCTGGGCCGCAGGATTCACGCCTGCTCAGCTGCCTGATAACCGCCAGCTGGGCCGCAGGATTCACGCCTGCTCAGCTGCCTGATAACCGCCAGCTGGGCCGCAGGATTCACGCCTGCTCAGCTGCCTGATAACCGCCAGCTGGGCCGCGGGATTCACGCCTGCTCAGCTGCCTGATAACCGCCAGCTGGGCCGCAGGATTCACGCCTGCTCAGCTGCCTGATAACCGCCAGCTGGGCCGCAGGATTCACGCCTGCTCAGCTGCCTGATAACCGCCAGCTGGGCCGCGGGATTCACGCCTGCTCAGCTGCCTGATAACCGCCAGCTGGGCCGCAGGATTCACGCCTGCTCAGCTGCCTGATAACCGCCAGCTGGGCCGCAGGATTCACGCCTGCTCAGCTGCCTGATAACCGCCAGCTGGGCCGCGGGATTCACGCCTGCTCAGCTGCCTGATAACCGCCAGCTGGGCCGCAGGATTCACGCCTGCTCAGCTGCCTGATAACCGCCAGCTGGGCCGCAGGATTCACGCCTGCTCAGCTGCCTGATAACCGCCAGCTGGGCCGCAGGATTCACGCCTGTTCAGCTGCTTGATTCTTGCCTGCTGAGGCACATGATCCGTGCAGGAGAGCTACCTGATCAGCACATGAGCAGTCACATGATCAGCGCCTCTCAGTCACTGATCACTGCATGACAGGCACGTGATCAGTGCCTGCTGAGGTGCGGGATCAGCGCCTGCTCAGCTGCCTGATAATCGCCAGCTGGGCCGCAGGATTCACGCCTGCTCAGCTGCCTGATAACCGCCAGCTGGGCCGCAGGATTCACGCCTGCTCAGCTGCCTGATACGCCAGCTGAGGCCATGCCGCAGGAGCACCTGCTCAGCAGCCTGAGCAGCCACATGATCAGCGCCTCAGGATTCACGCCATGCCAGCTGCCTGATCAGCGCCTGCTGTGGCGCGGGATCCGCGCCTGCTCAGCTGCCTGATAACCGCCAGCTGGGCCGCAGGATTCACGCCTGCTCAGCTGCCTGATAACCGCCAGCTGGGCCGCAGGATTCACGCCTGCTCAGCTGCCTGATAACCGCCAGCTGGGCCGCAGGATTCACGCCTGCTCAGCTGCCTGATAACCGCCAGCTGGGCCGCAGGATTCACGCCTGCTCAGCTGCCTGATAACCGCCAGCTGGGCCGCAGGATTCACGCCTGCTCAGCTGCCTGATAACCGCCAGCTGGGCCGCAGGATTCACGCCTGCTCAGCTGCCTGATAACCGCCAGCTGGGCCGCAGGATTCACGCCTGCTCAGCTGCCTGATAACCGCCAGCTGGGCCGCAGGATTCACGCCTGCTCAGCTGCCTGATAACCGCCAGCTGGGCCGCGGGATTCACGCCTGCTCAGCTGCCTGATAACCGCCAGCTGGGCCGCAGGATTCACGCCTGCTCAGCTGCCTGATAATCGCCAGCTGGGCCGCAGGATTCACGCCTGCTCAGCTGCCTGATAACCGCCAGCTGGGCCGCAGGATTCACGCCTGCTCAGCTGCCTGATTCTTGCCTGCTGAGGCACATGATCCGTGCAGGAGAGCTTCCTGATCAGCACATGAGCAGTCACATGATCAGCGCCTCTCAGTCACCTGATCACTGCATGACAGGCACGTGATCAGTGCCTGCTGAGGTGCGGGATCAGCGCCTGCTCAGCTGCCTGATAATCGCCAGCTGGGCCGCAGGATTCACGCCTGCTCAGCTGCCTGATAACCGCCAGCTGGGCCGCAGGATTCACGCCTGCTCAGCTGCCTGATAACCGCCAGCTGGGCCGCAGGATTCACGCCTGCTCAGCTGCCTGATAACCGCCAGCTGGGCCGCAGGATTCACGCCTGCTCAGCTGCCTGATAACCGCCAGCTGGGCCGCAGGATTCACGCCTGCTCAGCTGCCTGATAACCGCCAGCTGGGCCGCAGGATTCACGCCTGCTCAGCTGCCTGATAACCGCCAGCTGGGCCGCGGGATTCACGCCTGCTCAGCTGCCTGATAACCGCCAGCTGGGCCGCAGGATTCACGCCTGCTCAGCTGCCTGATAACCGCCAGCTGGGCCGCAGGATTCACGCCTGCTCAGCTGCCTGATAACCGCCAGCTGGGCCGCAGGATTCACGCCTGCTCAGCTGCCTGATAACCGCCAGCTGGGCCGCGGGATTCACGCCTGCTCAGCTGCCTGATAACCGCCAGCTGGGCCGCAGGATTCACGCCTGCTCAGCTGCCTGATAACCGCCAGCTGGGCCGCAGGATTCACGCCTGCTCAGCTGCCTGATTCTTGCCAGCTGAGGCGCATGATCCGTGCAGGAGAGCTACCTGATCAGCACATGAGCAGTCACATGATCAGCGCCTCTCAGTCACCTGATCACTGCAGCAGGCACGTGATCAGCGCCTGCTGAGGCGCGGGATCAGCGCCTGCTCAGCTGCCTGATAACCGCCAGCTGGGCCGCAGGATTCACGCCTGCTCAGCTGCCTGATAACCGCCAGCTGGGCCGCAGGATTCACGCCTGCTCAGCTGCTTGATCTTGCCTGCTGAGGCACATGATCCGTGCAGGAGAGCTTCCTGATCAGCACATGAGCAGTCACATGATCAGCGCCTCTCAGTCACCTGATCACTGCATGACAGGCACGTGATCAGTGCCTGCTGGTGCGGGATCAGCGCCTGCTCAGCTGCCTGATAACGCCAGCTGGGCCGCAGGATTCACGCCTGCTCAGCTGCCTGATAACCGCCAGCTGGGCCGCGGGATTCACGCCTGCTCAGCTGCCTGATAACCGCCAGCTGGGCCGCAGGATTCACGCCTGCTCAGCTGCCTGATAACCGCCAGCTGGGCCGCAGGATTCACGCCTGCTCAGCTGCCTGATAACCGCCAGCTGGGCCGCAGGATTCACGCCTGCTCAGCTGCCTGATAACCGCCAGCTGGGCCGCAGGATTCACGCCTGCTCAGCTGCCTGATAACCGCCAGCTGGGCCGCGGGATTCACGCCTGCTCAGCTGCCTGATAATCGCCAGCTGGGCCGCAGGATTCACGCCTGCTCAGCTGCCTGATAACCGCCAGCTGGGCCGCAGGATTCACGCCTGCTCAGCTGCCTGATAACCGCCAGCTGGGCCGCGGGATTCACGCCTGCTCAGCTGCCTGATAACCGCCAGCTGGGCCGCAGGATTCACGCCTGCTCAGCTGCCTGATAACCGCCAGCTGGGCCGCAGGATTCACGCCTGCTCAGCTGCCTGATAACCGCCAGCTGGGCCGCAGGATTCACGCCTGCTCAGCTGCCTGATAACCGCCAGCTGGGCCGCAGGATTCACGCCTGCTCAGCTGCCTGATAACCGCCAGCTGGGCCGCGGGATTCACGCCTGCTCAGCTGCCTGATAACCGCCAGCTGGGCCGCAGGATTCACGCCTGCTCAGCTGCCTGATAACCGCCAGCTGGGCCGCAGGATTCACGCCTGCTCAGCTGCCTGATAACCGCCAGCTGGGCCGCAGGATTCACGCCTGCTCAGCTGCCTGATAACCGCCAGCTGGGCCGCAGGATTCACGCCTGCTCAGCTGCCTGATAACCGCCAGCTGGGCCGCAGGATTCACGCCTGCTCAGCTGCCTGATAACCGCCAGCTGGGCCGCAGGATTCACGCCTGCTCAGCTGCCTGATAACCGCCAGCTGGGCCGCAGGATTCACGCCTGCTCAGCTGCCTGATAACCGCCAGCTGGGCCGCAGGATTCACGCCTGCTCAGCTGCCTGATTCTTGCCTGCTGAGGCACATGATCCGTGCAGGAGAGCTACCTGATCAGCACATGAGCAGTCACATGATCAGCGCCTCTCTGTCACCTGATCACTGCATGACAGGCACGTGATCAGTGCCTGATGAGGTGCGGGATCAGCGCCTGCTCAGCTGCCTGATAATCGCCAGCTGGGCCGCAGGATTCACGCCTGCTCAGCTGCCTGATAACCGCCAGCTGGGCCGCAGGATTCACGCCTGCTCAGCTGCCTGATTCTTGCCTGCTGAGGCACATGATCCGTGCAGGAGAGCTACCTGATCAGCACATGAGCAGTCACATGATCAGCGCCTCTCAGTCACCTGATCCTGCATGACAGGCACGTGATCAGTGCCTGCTGAGGTGCGGGATCAGCGCCTGCTCAACTGCCTGATAATCGCCAGCTGGGCCGCGGGATTCACGCCTGCTCAGCTGCCTGATAACCGCCAGCTGGGCCGCAGGATTCACGCCTGCTCAGCTGACTGGTAACCGCCAGCTGGGCCGCAGGATTCACGCCTGCTCAGCTGACTGGTAACCGCCAGCTGGGCCGCAGGATTCACGCCTGCTCAGCTGCCTGATAACCGCCAGCTGGGCCGCAGGATTCACGCCTGCTCAGCTGCCTGATAATCGCCAGCTGGGCCGCAGGATTCACGCCTGCTCAGCTGCCTGATAACCGCCAGCTGGGCCGCAGGATTCACGCCTGCTCAGCTGCCTGATAACCGCCAGCTGGGCCGCAGGATTCACGCCTGCTCAGCTGCCTGATAACCGCCAGCTGGGCCGCAGGATTCACGCCTGCTCAGCTGCCTGATAACCGCCAGCTGGGCCGCAGGATTCACGCCTGCTCAGCTGCCTGATAACCGCCAGCTGGGCCGCAGGATTCACGCCTGCTCAGCTGCCTGATAACCGCCAGCTGGGCCGCAGGATTCACGCCTGCTCAGCTGCCTGATAACCGCCAGCTGGGCCGCAGGATTCACGCCTGCTCAGCTGCCTGATAACCGCCAGCTGGGCCGCAGGATTCACGCCTGCTCAGCTGCCTGATAACCGCCAGCTGGGCCGCAGGATTCACGCCTGCTCAGCTGCCTGATAACCGCCAGCTGGGCCGCAGGATTCACGCCTGCTCAGCTGCCTGATAACCGCCAGCTGGGCCGCAGGATTCACGCCTGCTCAGCTGCCTGATAACCGCCAGCTGGGCCGCAGGATTCACGCCTGCTCAGCTGCCTGATAACCGCCAGCTGGGCCGCAGGATTCACGCCTGCTCAGCTGCCTGATAACCGCCAGCTGGGCCGCAGGATTCACGCCTGCTCAGCTGCCTGATAACCGCCAGCTGGGCCGCAGGATTCACGCCTGCTCAGCTGCCTGATAACCGCCAGCTGGGCCGCGGGATTCACGCCTGCTCAGCTGCCTGATAACCGCCAGCTGGGCCGCAGGATTCACGCCTGCTCAGCTGCCTGATAACCGCCAGCTGGGCCGCAGGATTCACGCCTGCTCAGCTGCCTGATAACCGCCAGCTGGGCCGCGGGATTCACGCCTGCTCAGCTGCCTGATAACCGCCAGCTGGGCCGCAGGATTCACGCCTGCTCAGCTGCCTGATAACCGCCAGCTGGGCCGCAGGATTCACGCCTGCTCAGCTGCCTGATAACCGCCAGCTGGGCCGCAGGATTCACGCCTGCTCAGCTGCCTGATAACCGCCAGCTGGGCCGCAGGATTCACGCCTGCTCAGCTGCCTGATAACCGCCAGCTGGGCCGCAGGATTCACGCCTGCTCAGCTGCCTGATAACCGCCAGCTGGGCCGCAGGATTCACGCCTGCTCAGCTGCCTGATAACCGCCAGCTGGGCCGCAGGATTCACGCCTGCTCAGCTGCCTGATAACCGCCAGCTGGGCCGCAGGATTCACGCCTGCTCAGCTGCCTGATAACCGCCAGCTGGGCCGCAGGATTCACGCCTGCTCAGCTGCCTGATAACCGCCAGCTGGGCCGCAGGATTCACGCCTGCTCAGCTGCCTGATAACCGCCAGCTGGGCCGCAGGATTCACGCCTGCTCAGCTGCCTGATAACCGCCAGCTGGGCCGCAGGATTCACGCCTGCTCAGCTGCCTGATAACCGCCAGCTGGGCCGCAGGATTCACGCCTGCTCAGCTGCCTGATAACCGCCAGCTGGGCCGCAGGATTCACGCCTGCTCAGCTGCCTGATAACCGCCAGCTGGGCCGCAGGATTCACGCCTGCTCAGCTGCCTGATAACCGCCAGCTGGGCCGCAGGATTCACGCCTGCTCAGCTGCCTGATAACCGCCAGCTGGGCCGCAGGATTCACGCCTGCTCAGCTGCCTGATAACCGCCAGCTGGGCCGCAGGATTCACGCCTGCTCAGCTGCCTGATAACCGCCAGCTGGGCCGCAGGATTCACGCCTGCTCAGCTGCCTGATAACCGCCAGCTGGGCCGCAGGATTCACGCCTGCTCAGCTGCCTGATAACCGCCAGCTGGGCCGCAGGATTCACGCCTGCTCAGCAGCCTGATAACCGCCAGCTGGGCCGCAGGATTCACGCCTGCTCAGCTGCTTGATTCTTGCCTGCTGAGGCACATGATCCGTGCAGGAGAGCTACCTGATCAGCACATGAGCAGTCACATGATCAGCGCCTCTCAGTCACCTGATCACTGCATGACAGGCACGTGATCAGTGCCTGCTGAGGTGCGGGATCAGCGCCTGCTCAGCTGCCTGATAATCGCCAGCTGGGCCGCAGGATTCACGCCTGCTCAGCTGCCTGATAACCGCCAGCTGGGCCGCAGGATTCACGCCTGCTCAGCTGCCTGATAACCGCCAGCTGGGCCGCAGGATTCACGCCTGCTCAGCTGCCTGATAACCGCCAGCTGGGCCGCGGGATTCACGCCTGCTCAGCTGCATGATTCTCGCCTGCTGAGGCACATGATCCGTGCAGGAGAGCTACCTGATCAGCACATGAGCAGTCACATGATCAGCGCCTCTCAGTCACCTGATCACTGCATGACAGGCACGTGATCAGTGCCTGCTGAGGTGCGGGATCAGCGCCTGCTCAGCTGCCTGATAATCGCCAGCTGGGCCGCAGGATTCACGCCTGCTCAGCTGCCTGATAACCGCCAGCTGGGCCGCAGGATTCACGCCTGCTCAGCTGCCTGATAACCGCCAGCTGGGCCGCAGGATTCACGCCTGCTCAGCTGCCTGATAACCGCCAGCTGGGCCGCAGGATTCACGCCTGCTCAGCTGCCTGATAACCGCCAGCTGGGCCGCAGGATTCACGCCTGCTCAGCTGCCTGATAACCGCCAGCTGGGCCGCAGGATTCACGCCTGCTCAGCTGCCTGATAACCGCCAGCTGGGCCGCAGGATTCACGCCTGCTCAGCTGCCTGATAACCGCCAGCTGGGCCGCAGGATTCACGCCTGCTCAGCTGCATGATTCTAGCCTGCTGAGGCACATGATCCGTGCAGGAGAGCTACCTGCTCAGCACATGAGCAGTCACATGATCAGCGCCTCTCAGTCACCTGATCACTGCATGTCAGGCACGTGATCAGTGCCTGCTGAGGTGCGGGATCAGCGCCTGCTCAGCTGCCTGATAATCGCCAGCTGGGCCGCAGGATTCACGCCTGCTCAGCTGCCTGATAACCGCCAGCTGGGCCGCAGGATTCACGCCTGCTCAGCTGCCTGATAACCGCCAGCTGGGCCGCAGGATTCACGCCTGCTCAGCTGCCTGATAACCGCCAGCTGGGCCGCAGGATTCACGCCTGCTCAGCTGCCTGATAACCGCCAGCTGGGCCGCAGGATTCACGCCTGCTCAGCTGCCTGATAACCGCCAGCTGGGCCGCAGGATTCACGCCTGCTCAGCTGCCTGATAACCGCCAGCTGGGCCGCAGGATTCACGCCTGCTCAGCTGCCTGATAACCGCCAGCTGGGCCGCAGGATTCACGCCTGCTCAGCTGCCTGATAACCGCCAGCTGGGCCGCAGGATTCACGCCTGCTCAGCTGCATGATTCTTGCCTGCTGAGGCACATGATCCGTGCAGGAGAGCTACCTGATCAGCACATGAGCAGTCACATGATCAGCGCCTCTCAGTCACCTGATCACTGCATGACAGGCACGTGATCAGTGCCTGCTGAGGTGCGGGATCAGCGCCTGCTCATCTGCCTGATAACCGCCAGCTGGGCCGCAGGATTCACGCCTGCTCAGCTGCCTGATAACCGCCAGCTGGGCCGCAGGATTCACGCCTGCTCAGCTGCCTGATAACCGCCAGCTGGGCCGCAGGATTCACGCCTGCTCAGCTGCCTGATAACCGCCAGCTGGGCCGCAGGATTCACGCCTGCTCAGCTGCCTGATAACCGCCAGCTGGGCCGCAGGATTCACGCCTGCTCAGCTGCCTGATAACCGCCAGCTGGGCCGCGGGATTCACGCCTGCTCAGCTGCCTGATAACCGCCAGCTGGGCCGCAGGATTCACGCCTGCTCAGCTGCCTGATAACCGCCAGCTGGGCCGCAGGATTCACGCCTGCTCAGCTGCCTGATAACCGCCAGCTGGGCCGCGGGATTCACGCCTGCTCAGCTGCATGATACTCGCCTGCTGAGGCACATGATCCGTGCAGGAGAGCTACCTGATCAGCACATGAGCAGTCACATGATCAGCGCCTCTCAGTCACTGATCACTGCATGACAGGCACGTGATCAGTGCCTGCTGAGGTGCGGGATCAGCGCCTGCTCAGCTGCCTGATAATCGCCAGCTGGGCCGCAGGATTCACGCCTGCTCAGCTGCCTGATAACCGCCAGCTGGGCCGCAGGATTCACGCCTGCTCAGCTGCCTGATAACCGCCAGCTGGGCCGCCAGGATTCACGCCTGCTCAGCTGCCTGATAACCGCCAGCTGGGCCGCAGGATTCCGCCTGCTCAGCTGCCTGATAACCGCCAGCTGGGCCGCAGGATTCACGCCTGCTCAGCTGCCTGATAACCGCCAGCTGGGCCGCAGGATTCACGCCTGCTCAGCTGCCTGATAACCGCCAGCTGGGCCGCAGGATTCACGCCTGCTCAGCTGCCTGATAACCGCCAGCTGGGCCGCAGGATTCACGCCTGCTCAGCTGCCTGATAACCGCCAGCTGGGCCGCAGGATTCACGCCTGCTCAGCTGCCTGATAACCGCCAGCTGGGCCGCAGGATTCACGCCTGCTCAGCTGCCTGATAACCGCCAGCTGGGCCGCAGGATTCACGCCTGCTCAGCTGCCTGATAACCGCCAGCTGGGCCGCAGGATTCACGCCTGCTCAGCTGCCTGATAACCGCCAGCTGGGCCGCAGGATTCACGCCTGCTCAGCTGCCTGATAACCGCCAGCTGGGCCGCAGGATTCACGCCTGCTCAGCTGCCTGATAACCGCCAGCTGGGCCGCAGGATTCGCCTGCTCAGCTGCCTGATAACCGCCAGCTGGGCCGCAGGATTCACGCCTGCTCAGCTGCCTGATAACCGCCAGCTGGGCCGCAGGATTCACGCCTGCTCAGCTGCCTGATAACCGCCAGCTGGGCCGCAGGATTCACGCCTGCTCAGCTGCCTGATAACCGCCAGCTGGGCCGCAGGATTCACGCCTGCTCAGCTGCCTGATAACCGCCAGCTGGGCCGCAGGATTCACGCCTGCTCAGCTGCCTGATAACCGCCAGCTGGGCCGCAGGATTCACGCCTGCTCAGCTGCCTGATAACCGCCAGCTGGGCCGCAGGATTCACGCCTGCTCAGCTGCCTGATAACCGCCAGCTGGGCCGCAGGATTCACGCCTGCTCAGCTGCCTGATAACCGCCAGCTGGGCCGCAGGATTCACGCCTGCTCAGCTGCCTGATAACCGCCAGCTGGGCCGCAGGATTCACGCCTGCTCAGCTGCCTGATAACCGCCAGCTGGGCCGCAGGATTCACGCCTGCTCAGCTGCCTGATAACCGCCAGCTGGGCCGCAGGATTCACGCCTGCTCAGCTGCCTGATAACCGCCAGCTGGGCCGCAGGATTCACGCCTGCTCAGCTGCCTGATAACCGCCAGCTGGGCCGCAGGATTCACGCCTGCTCAGCTGCCTGATAACCGCCAGCTGGGCCGCAGGATTCACGCCTGCTCAGCTGCCTGATAACCGCCAGCTGGGCCGCAGGATTCACGCCTGCTCAGCTGCCTGATAACCGCCAGCTGGGCCGCAGGATTCACGCCTGCTCAGCTGCCTGATAACCGCCAGCTGGGCCGCAGGATTCACGCCTGCTCAGCTGCCTGATAACCGCCAGCTGGGCCGCAGGATTCACGCCTGTTCAGCTGCTTGATTCTTGCCTGCTGAGGCACATGATCCGTGCAGGAGAGCTACCTGATCAGCACATGAGCAGTCACATGATCAGCGCCTCTCTGTCACCTGATCACTGCATGACAGGCACGTGATCAGTGCCTGCTGAGGTGCGGGATCAGCGCCTGCTCAGCTGCCTGATAATCGCCAGCTGGGCCGCAGGATTCACGCCTGCTCAGCTGCCTGATAACCGCCAGCTGGGCCGCAGGATTCACGCCTGCTCAGCTGCATGATTCTTGCCTGCTGAGGCACATGATCCGTGCAGGAGAGCTTCCTGATCAGCACATGAGCAGTCACATGATCAGCGCCTCTCAGTCACCTGATCACTGCATGACAGGCACGTGATCAGTGCCTGCTGAGGTGCGGGATCAGCGCCTGCTCAGCTGCCTGATAATCGCCAGCTGGGCCGCAGGATTCACGCCTGCTCAGCTGCCTGATAACCGCCAGCTGGGCCGCAGGATTCACGCCTGCTCAGCTGCCTGATAACCGCCAGCTGGGCCGCAGGATTCACGCCTGCTCAGCTGCCTGATAACCGCCAGCTGGGCCGCAGGATTCACGCCTGCTCAGCTGCCTGATAACCGCCAGCTGGGCCGCAGGATTCACGCCTGCTCAGCTGCCTGATAACCGCCAGCTGGGCCGCAGGATTCACGCCTGCTCAGCTGCCTGATAACCGCCAGCTGGGCCGCAGGATTCACGCCTGCTCAGCTGCCTGATAACCGCCAGCTGGGCCGCAGGATTCACGCCTGCTCAGCTGCCTGATAACCGCCAGCTGGGCCGCAGGATTCACGCCTGCTCAGCTGCCTGATAACCGCCAGCTGGGCCGCAGGATTCACGCCTGCTCAGCTGCCTGATAACCGCCAGCTGGGCCGCAGGATTCACGCCTGCTCAGCTGCCTGATAACCGCCAGCTGGGCCGCGGGATTCACGCCTGCTCAGCTGCCTGATAACCGCCAGCTGGGCCGCGGGATTCACGCCTGCTCAGCTGCCTGATAACCGCCAGCTGGGCCGCAGGATTCACGCCTGCTCAGCTGCCTGATAACCGCCAGCTGGGCCGCAGGATTCACGCCTGCTCAGCTGCCTGATAACCGCCAGCTGGGCCGCAGGATTCACGCCTGCTCAGCTGCCTGATAACCGCCAGCTGGGCCGCAGGATTCACGCCTGCTCAGCTGCCTGATAACCGCCAGCTGGGCCGCAGGATTCACGCCTGCTCAGCTGCCTGATAACCGCCAGCTGGGCCGCAGGATTCACGCCTGCTCAGCTGCCTGATAACCGCCAGCTGGGCCGCAGGATTCACGCCTGCTCAGCTGCCTGATAACCGCCAGCTGGGCCGCAGGATTCACGCCTGCTCAGCTGCCTGATAACCGCCAGCTGGGCCGCAGGATTCACGCCTGCTCAGCTGCCTGATAACCGCCAGCTGGGCCGCAGGATTCACGCCTGCTCAGCTGCCTGATAACCGCCAGCTGGGCCGCAGGATTCACGCCTGCTCAGCTGCCTGATAACCGCCAGCTGGGCCGCAGGATTCACGCCTGCTCAGCTGCCTGATAACCGCCAGCTGGGCCGCAGGATTCACGCCTGCTCAGCTGCCTGATAACCGCCAGCTGGGCCGCAGGATTCACGCCTGCTCAGCTGCCTGATAACCGCCAGCTGGGCCGCAGGATTCACGCCTGCTCAGCTGCCTGATAACCGCCAGCTGGGCCGCAGGATTCACGCCTGCTCAGCTGCCTGATAACCGCCAGCTGGGCCGCAGGATTCACGCCTGCTCAGCTGCCTGATAACCGCCAGCTGGGCCGCAGGATTCACGCCTGCTCAGCTGCCTGATAACCGCCAGCTGGGCCGCAGGATTCACGCCTGCTCAGCTGCCTGATAACCGCCAGCTGGGCCGCAGGATTCACGCCTGCTCAGCTGCCTGATAACCGCCAGCTGGGCCGCAGGATTCACGCCTGCTCAGCTGCCTGATAACCGCCAGCTGGGCCGCAGGATTCACGCCTGCTCAGCTGCCTGATAACCGCCAGCTGGGCCGCAGGATTCACGCCTGCTCAGCTGCCTGATAACCGCCAGCTGGGCCGCAGGATTCACGCCTGCTCAGCTGCCTGATAACCGCCAGCTGGGCCGCAGGATTCACGCCTGCTCAGCTGCCTGATAACCGCCAGCTGGGCCGCAGGATTCACGCCTGCTCAGCTGCCTGATAACCGCCAGCTGGGCCGCAGGATTCACGCCTGCTCAGCTGCCTGATAACCGCCAGCTGGGCCGCAGGATTCACGCCTGCTCAGCTGCCTGATAACCGCCAGCTGGGCCGCAGGATTCACGCCTGCTCAGCTGCCTGATAACCGCCAGCTGGGCCGCAGGATTCACGCCTGCTCAGCTGCCTGATTCTTGCCTGCTGAGGCACATGATCCGTGCAGGAGAGCTACCTGATCAGCACATGAGCAGTCACATGATCAGCGCCTCTCTGTCACCTGATCACTGCATGACAGGCACGTGATCAGTGCCTGCTGAGGTGCGGGATCAGCGCCTGCTCAGCTGCCTGATAATCGCCAGCTGGGCCGCAGGATTCACGCCTGCTCAGCTGCCTGATAACCGCCAGCTGGGCCGCAGGATTCACGCCTGCTCAGCTGCCTGATTCTCGCCTGCTGAGGCACATGATCCGTGCAGGAGAGCTTCCTGATCAGCACATGAGCAGTCACATGATCAGCGCCTCTCAGTCACCTGATCACTGCATGACAGGCACGTGATCAGTGCCTGCTGAGGTGCGGGATCAGCGCCTGCTCAGCTGCCTGATAATCGCCAGCTGGGCCGCAGGATTCACGCCTGCTCAGCTGCCTGATAACCGCCAGCTGGGCCGCAGGATTCACGCCTGCTCAGCTGCCTGATAACCGCCAGCTGGGCCGCAGGATTCACGCCTGCTCAGCTGCCTGATAACCGCCAGCTGGGCCGCAGGATTCACGCCTGCTCAGCTGCCTGATAACCGCCAGCTGGGCCGCAGGATTCACGCCTGCTCAGCTGCCTGATAACCGCCAGCTGGGCCGCAGGATTCACGCCTGCTCAGCTGCCTGATAACCGCCAGCTGGGCCGCAGGATTCACGCCTGCTCAGCTGCCTGATAACCGCCAGCTGGGCCGCAGGATTCACGCCTGCTCAGCTGCCTGATAACCGCCAGCTGGGCCGCAGGATTCACGCCTGCTCAGCTGCCTGATAACCGCCAGCTGGGCCGCAGGATTCACGCCTGCTCAGCTGCCTGATAACCGCCAGCTGGGCCGCAGGATTCACGCCTGCTCAGCTGCCTGATAACCGCCAGCTGGGCCGCAGGATTCACGCCTGCTCAACTGCCTGATAACCGCCAGCTGGGCCGCAGGATTCACGCCTGCTCAGCTGCCTGATAACCGCCAGCTGGGCCGCAGGATTCACGCCTGCTCAGCTGCCTGATTCTTGCCTGCTGAGGCACATGATCCGCGCAGGAGAGCTACCTGATCAGCACATGAGCAGTCACATGATCAGCGCCTCTCAGTCACTGATCACTGCATGACAGGCACGTGATCAGTGCCTGCTGGTGCGGGATCAGCGCCTGCTCAGCTGCCTGATAATCGCCAGCTGGGCCGCAGGATTCACGCCTGCTCAGCTGCCTGATAACCGCCAGCTGGGCCGCAGGATTCACGCCTGCTCAGCTGCCTGATAACCGCCAGCTGGGCACATGATCCGTGCCCAGCTACCTGATCAGCCATGAGCAGCATGATCACGCCTCTCAGTCACCTGATCACCGCATGACAGCACGTGATCAGTGCCTGCTGGCGCGGGATCACGCCTGCTCAGCTGCCTGATAACCGCCAGCTGGGCCGCAGGATTCACGCCTGCTCAGCTGCCTGATAACCGCCAGCTGGGCCGCAGGATTCACGCCTGCTCAGCTGCATGATTCTTGCCTGCTGAGGCACATGATCCGTGCAGGAGAGCTTCCTGATCAGCACATGAGCAGTCACATGATCAGCGCCTCTCAGTCACCTGATCACTGCATGACAGGCACGTGATCAGTGCCTGCTGAGGTGCGGGATCAGCGCCTGCTCAGCTGCCTGATAATCGCCAGCTGGGCCGCAGGATTCACGCCTGCTCAGCTGCCTGATAACCGCCAGCTGGGCCGCAGGATTCACGCCTGCTCAGCTGCCTGATAACCGCCAGCTGGGCCGCAGGATTCACGCCTGCTCAGCTGCCTGATAACCGCCAGCTGGGCCGCAGGATTCACGCCTGCTCAGCTGCCTGATAACCGCCAGCTGGGCCGCAGGATTCACGCCTGCTCAGCTGCCTGATAACCGCCAGCTGGGCCGCAGGATTCACGCCTGCTCAGCTGCCTGATAACCGCCAGCTGGGCCGCAGGATTCACGCCTGCTCAGCTGCCTGATAACCGCCAGCTGGGCCGCAGGATTCACGCCTGCTCAGCTGCCTGATAACCGCCAGCTGGGCCGCAGGATTCACGCCTGCTCAGCTGCCTGATAACCGCCAGCTGGGCCGCAGGATTCACGCCTGCTCAGCTGCCTGATAACCGCCAGCTGGGCCGCAGGATTCACGCCTGCTCAACTGCCTGATAACCGCCAGCTGGGCCGCAGGATTCACGCCTGCTCAGCTGCCTGATAACCGCCAGCTGGGCCGCAGGATTCACGCCTGTTCAGCTGCTTGATTCTTGCCTGCTGAGGCACATGATCCGTGCAGGAGAGCTACCTGATCAGCACATGAGCAGTCACATGATCAGCGCCTCTCTGTCACCTGATCACTGCATGACAGGCACGTGATCAGTGCCTGATGAGGTGCGGGATCAGCGCCTGCTCAGCTGCCTGATAACGCCAGCTGGGCCGCAGGATTCACGCCTGCTCAGCTGCCTGATAACCGCCAGCTGGGCCGCAGGATTCACGCCTGCTCAGCTGCATGATTCTTGCCTGCTGAGGCACATGATCCGTGCAGGAGAGCTTCCTGATCAGCACATGAGCAGTCACATGATCAGCGCCTCTCAGTCACCTGATCACTGCATGACAGGCACGTGATCAGTGCCTGCTGAGGTGCGAGATCAGCGCCTGCTCAGCTGCCTGATAATCTCCAGCTGGGCCGCAGGATTCACGCCTGCTCAGCTGCCTGATAACCGCCAGCTGGGCCGCAGGATTCACGCCTGCTCAGCTGCCTGATAAGCGCCAGCTGGGCCGCAGGATTCACGCCTGCTCAGCTGCCTGATAACCGCCAGCTGGGCCGCAGGATTCACGCCTGCTCAGCTGCCTGATAACCGCCAGCTGGGCCGCAGGATTCACGCCTGCTCAGCTGCCTGATAACCGCCAGCTGGGCCGCAGGATTCACGCCTGCTCAGCTGCCTGATAACCGCCAGCTGGGCCGCAGGATTCACGCCTGCTCAGCTGCCTGATAACCGCCAGCTGGGCCGCAGGATTCACGCCTGCTCAGCTGCCTGATAACCGCCAGCTGGGCCGCGGGATTCACGCCTGCTCAGCTGCCTGATAACCGCCAGCTGGGCCGCAGGATTCACGCCTGCTCAGCTGCCTGATAACCGCCAGCTGGGCCGCAGGATTCCGCCTGCTCAGCTGCCTGATAACCGCCAGCTGGGCCGCAGGATTCCGCCTGCTCAGCTGCCTGATAACCGCCAGCTGGGCCGCAGGATTCACGCCTGCTCAGCTGCCTGATAACCGCCAGCTGGGCCGCAGGATTCACGCCTGCTCAGCTGCCTGATAACCGCCAGCTGGGCCGCAGGATTCACGCCTGCTCAGCTGCCTGATAACCGCCAGCTGGGCCGCAGGATTCACGCCTGCTCAGCTGCCTGATAACCGCCAGCTGGGCCGCAGGATTCACGCCTGTTCAGCTGCTTGATTCTTGCCTGCTGAGGCACATGATCCGTGCAGGAGAGCTACCTGATCAGCACATGAGCAGTCACATGATCAGCGCCTCTCTGTCACCTGATCACTGCATGACAGGCACGTGATCAGTGCCTGATGAGGTGCGGGATCAGCGCCTGCTCAGCTGCCTGATAATCGCCAGCTGGGCCGCAGGATTCACGCCTGCTCAGCTGCCTGATAACTGCCAGCTGGGCCGCAGGATTCACGCCTGCTCAGCTGCATGATTCTTGCCTGCTGAGGCACATGATCCGTGCAGGAGAGCTTCCTGATCAGCACATGAGCAGTCACATGATCAGCGCCTCTCAGTCACCTGATCACTGCATGACAGGCACGTGATCAGTGCCTGCTGAGGTGCGGGATAAGCGCCTGCTCAGCTGCCTGATAATCGCCAGCTGGGCCGCAGGATTCACGCCTGCTCAGCTGCCTGATTACCGCCAGCTGGGCCGCAGGATTCACGCCTGCTCAGCTGCCTGATAACCGCCAGCTGGGCCGCAGGATTCACGCCTGCTCAGCTGCCTGATAACCGCCAGCTGGGCCGCAGGATTCACGCCTGCTCAGCTGCCTGATAACCGGCAGCTGGGCCGCAGGATTCACGCCTGCTCAGCTGCCTGATAACCGCCAGCTGGGCCGCAGGATTCACGCCTGCTCAGCTGCCTGATAACCGCCAGCTGGGCCGCAGGATTCCGCCTGCTCAGCTGCCTGATAACCGCCAGCTGGGCCGCAGGATTCACGCCTGCTCAGCTGCTTGATTCTTGCCTGCTGAGGCACATGATCCGTGCAGGAGAGCTACCTGATCAGCACATGAGCAGTCACATGATCAGCGCCTCTCTGTCACCTGATCACTGCATGACAGGCACGTGATCAGTGCCTGATGAGGTGCGGGATCAGCGCCTGCTCAGCTGCCTGATAATCGCCAGCTGGGCCGCAGGATTCACGCCTGCTCAGCTGCCTGATAACCGCCAGCTGGGCCGCAGGATTCACGCCTGCTCAGCTGCATGATACTTGCCTGCTGAGGCACATGATCCGTGCAGGAGAGCTACCTGATCAGCACATGAGCAGTCACATGATCAGCGCCTCTCAGTCACCTGATCACTGCATGACAGGCACGTGATCAGTGCCTGCTGAGTTGCGGGATCAGCGCCTGCTCAACTGCCTGATAATCGCCAGCTGGGCCACAGGATTCACGCCTGCTCAGCTGCCTGATAACCGCCAGCTGGGCCGCAGGATTCACGCCTGCTCAGCTGACTGGTAACCGCCAGCTGGGCCGCAGGATTCACGCCTGATCAGCTGCCTGATAACCGCCAGCTGGGCCGCAGGATTCACGCCTGCTCAGCTGCCTGATAACCGCCAGCTGGGCCGCAGGATTCACGCCTGCTCAGCTGCCTGATAACCGCCAGCTGGGCCGCAGGATTCACGCCTGCTCAGCTGCCTGATAACCGCCAGCTGGGCCGCAGGATTCACGCCTGCTCAGCTGCCTGATAATCGCCAGCTGGGCCGCAGGATTCACGCCTGCTCAGCTGCCTGATAACCGCCAGCTGGGCCGCAGGATTCACGCCTGCTCAGCTGCCTGATAACCGCCAGCTGGGCCGCAGGATTCACGCCTGCTCAGCTGCTTGATTCTTGCCTGCTGAGGCACATGATCCGTGCAGGAGAGCTACCTGATCAGCACATGAGCAGTCACATGATCAGCGCCTCTCAGTCACCTGATCACTGCATGACAGGCACGTGATCAGTGCCTGCTGGTGCGGGATCAGCGCCTGCTCAGCTGCCTGATAATCGCCAGCTGGGCCGCAGGATTCACGCCTGCTCAGCTGCCTGATAACCGCCAGCTGGGCCGCAGGATTCACGCCTGCTCAGCTGCCTGATAACCGCCAGCTGGGCCGCAGGATTCACGCCTGCTCAGCTGCATGATTCTTGCCTGCTGAGGCACATGATCCGTGCAGGAGAGCTACCTGATCAGCACATGAGCAGTCACATGATCAGCGCCTCTCAGTCACCTGATCACTGCATGACAGGCACGTGATCAGTGCCTGCTGAGGTGCGGGATCAGCGCCTGCTCAGCTGCCTGATAATCGCCAGCTGGGCCGCAGGATTCACGCCTGCTCAGCTGCCTGATAACCGCCAGCTGGGCCGCAGGATTCACGCCTGCTCAGCTGCCTGATAACCGCCAGCTGGGCCGCAGGATTCACGCCTGCTCAGCTGCCTGATAACCGCCAGCTGGGCCGCAGGATTCACGCCTGCTCAGCTGCCTGATAACAGCCAGCTGGGCCGCGGGATTCACGCCTGCTCAGCTGCCTGATAACCGCCAGCTGGGCCGCAGGATTCACGCCTGCTCAGCTGCCTGATAACCGCCAGCTGGGCCGCAGGATTCACGCCTGCTCAGCTGCCTGATAACCGCCAGCTGGGCCGCGGGATTCACGCCTGCTCAGCTGCCTGCTAACCGCCAGCTGGGCCGCAGGATTCACGCCTGCTCAGCTGCCTGATAACCGCCAGCTGGGCCGCAGGATTCACGCCTGCTCAGCTGCCTGATAACCGCCAGCTGGGCCGCAGGATTCACGCCTGCTCAGCTGCTTGATTCTTGCCTGCTGAGGCACATGATCCGTGCAGGAGAGCTACCTGATCAGCACATGAGCAGTCACATGATCAGCGCCTCTCTGTCACCTGATCACTGCATGACAGGCACGTGATCAGTGCCTGATGAGGTGCGGGATCAGCGCCTGCTCAGCTGCCTGATAATCGCCAGCTGGGCCGCAGGATTCACGCCTGCTCAGCTGCCTGATAACCGCCAGCTGGGCCGCAGGATTCACGCCTGCTCAGCTGCATGATTCTTGCCTGCTGAGGCACATGATCCGTGCAGGAGAGCTACCTGATCAGCACATGAGCAGTCACATGATCAGCGCCTCTCAGTCACCTGATCACTGCATGACAGGCACGTGATCAGTGCCTGCTGGTGCGGGATCAGCGCCTGCTCAGCTGCCTGATAATCGCCAGCTGGGCCGCAGGATTCACGCCTGCTCAGCTGCCTGATAACCGCCAGCTGGGCCGCAGGATTCACGCCTGCTCAGCTGACTGGTAACCGCCAGCTGGGCCGCAGGATTCACGCCTGCTCAGCTGCCTGATAACCGCCAGCTGGGCCGCAGGATTCACGCCTGCTCAGCTGCCTGATAACCGCCAGCTGGGCCGCAGGATTCACGCCTGCTCAGCTGCCTGATAACCGCCAGCTGGGCCGCAGGATTCACGCCTGCTCAGCTGCCTGATAACCGCCAGCTGGGCCGCAGGATTCACGCCTGCTCAGCTGCCTGATAACCGCCAGCTGGGCCGCAGGATTCACGCCTGCTCAGCTGCCTGATAACCGCCAGCTGGGCCGCAGGATTCACGCCTGCTCAGCTGCCTGATAATCGCCAGCTGGGCCGCAGGATTCACGCCTGCTCAGCTGCTTGATTCTTGCCTGCTGAGGCACATGATCCGTGCAGGAGAGCTACCTGATCAGCACATGAGCAGTCACATGATCAGCGCCTCTCAGTCACCTGATCACTGCATGACAGGCACGTGATCAGTGCCTGCTGAGGTGCGGGATCAGCGCCTGCTCAGCTGCCTGATAATCGCCAGCTGGGCCGCAGGATTCACGCCTGCTCAGCTGCCTGATAACCGCCAGCTGGGCCGCAGGATTCACGCCTGCTCAGCTGCCTGATAACCGCCAGCTGGGCCGCGGGATTCACGCCTGCTCAGCTGCCTGATAACCGCCAGCTGGGCCGCAGGATTCACGCCTGCTCAGCTGCATGATTCTTGCCTGCTGAGGCACATGATCCGTGCAGGAGAGCTACCTGATCAGCACATGAGCAGTCACATGATCAGCGCCTCTCAGTCACCTGATCACTGCATGACAGGCACGTGATCAGTGCCTGCTGAGGTGCGGGATCAGCGCCTGCTCAGCTGCCTGATAATCGCCAGCTGGGCCGCAGGATTCACGCCTGCTCAGCTGCCTGATAATCGCCAGCTGGGCCGCAGGATTCACGCCTGCTCAGCTGCCTGATAACCGCCAGCTGGGCCGCAGGATTCCGCCTGCTCAGCTGCCTGATAACCGCCAGCTGGGCCGCAGGATTCACGCCTGCTCAGCTGCCTGATAACCGCCAGCTGGGCCGCAGGATTCACGCCTGCTCAGCTGCCTGATTCTTGCCAGCTGAGGCACATGATCCGTGCAGGAGAGCTGCCTGATCAGCACATGAGCAGTCACATGATCAGCGCCTCTCTGTCACCTGATCACTGCATGACAGGCTCCTGATCAGTGCCTGCTGGGGCGCGGGATCAGCGCCTGCTCAGCTGCCTGATAACCGCCAGCTGGGCCGCAGGATTCACGCCTGCTCAGCTGCCTGATAACCGCCAGCTGGGCCGCAGGATTCACGCCTGCTCAGCTGCATGATTCTCGCCTGCTGAGGCACATGATCCGTGCAGGAGAGCTTCCTGATCAGCACATGAGCAGTCACATGATCAGCGCCTCTCAGTCACCTGATCACTGCATGACAGGCACGTGATCAGTGCCTGCTGAGGTGCGGGATCAGCGCCTGCTCAGCTGCCTGATAATCGCCAGCTGGGCCGCGGGATTCACGCCTGCTCAGCTGCCTGATAACCGCCAGCTGGGCCGCAGGATTCACGCCTGCTCAGCTGCCTGATAACCGCCAGCTGGGCCGCAGGATTCCGCCTGCTCAGCTGCCTGATAACCGCCAGCTGGGCCGCAGGATTCACGCCTGCTCAGCTGCCTGATAACCGCCAGCTGGGCCGCAGGATTCACGCCTGCTCAGCTGCCTGATAACCGCCAGCTGGGCCGCAGGATTCACGCCTGCTCAGCTGCCTGATTCTCGCCTGCTGAGGCACATGATCCGCGCAGGAGAGCTACCTGATCAGCACATGACAGCATGGTCAGCGCCTCTCTGTCACCTGATCACTGCATGACAGGCACGTGATCAGTGCCTGATGGGGTGCGGGATCAGCGCCTGCTCAGCTGCCTGATAATCGCCAGCTGGGCCGCAGGATTCACGCCTGCTCAGCTGCCTGATAACCGCCAGCTGGGCCGCAGGATTCACGCCTGCTCAGCTGCATGATTCTTGCCTGCTGAGGCTCATGATCCGTGCAGGAGAGCTACCTGATCAGCACATGAGCAGTCACATGATCAGCGCCTCTCAGTCACCTGATCACTGCATGACAGGCACGTGATCAGTGCCTGCTGAGGTGCGGGATCAGCGCCTGCTCAACTGCCTGATAACCGCCAGCTGGGCCGCAGGATTCACGCCTGCTCAGCTGCCTGATAACCGCCAGCTGGGCCGCAGGATTCACGCCTGCTCAGCTGCCTGGTAACCGCCAGCTGGGCCGCAGGATTCACGCCTGCTCAGCTGCCTGATAACCGCCAGCTGGGCCGCAGGATTCCGCCTGCTCAGCTGCCTGATAACCGCCAGCTGGGCCGCAGGATTCACGCCTGCTCAGCTGCCTGATAACCGCCAGCTGGGCCGCAGGATTCACGCCTGCTCAGCTGCCTGATAACCGCCAGCTGGGCCGCAGGATTCACGCCTGCTCAGCTGCCTGATAACGCCAGCTGGGCCGCAGGATTCCCGCCTGCTCAGCTGCCTGATAACCGCCAGCTGGGCCGCAGGATTCCCGCCTGCTCAGCTGCCTGATAACCGCCAGCTGGGCCGCGGGATTCACGCCTGCTCAGCTGCTGATTCTTGCCTGCTGAGGCACATGATCCGTGCAGGAGAGCTACCTGATCAGCACATGAGCAGTCACATGATCAGCGCCTCTCAGTCACCTGATCACTGCATGACAGGCACGTGATCAGTGTCTGCTGAGGTGCGGGATCAGCGCCTGCTCAGCTGCCTGATAATCGCCAGCTGGGCCGCGGGATTCACGCCTGCTCAGCTGCCTGATAACCGCCAGCTGGGCCGCGGGATTCACGCCTGCTCAGCTGCCTGATAACCGCCAGCTGGGCCGCAGGATTCACGCCTGCTCAGCTGCATGATTCTTACCTGCTGAGGCACATGATCCGTGCAGGAGAGCTACCTGATCAGCACATGAGCAGTCACATGATCAGCGCCTCTCAGTCACCTGATCACTGCATGACAGGCGCGTGATCAGTGCCTGCTGAG
This sequence comes from Bos javanicus, assembly GCF_032452875.1. Classification (NCBI taxonomy): domain Eukaryota; kingdom Metazoa; phylum Chordata; class Mammalia; order Artiodactyla; family Bovidae; genus Bos; species Bos javanicus. The sequence continues at coordinate 201,995 of NW_026893903.1, read as the reverse complement.
GTGCGGGATCAACGCCTGCTCAGCTGCCTGATAATCGCCAGCTGGGCCGCAGGATTCCCGCCTGCTCAGCTGCCTGATAACCGCCAGCTGGGCCGCGGGATTCACGCCTGCTCAGCTGCCTGATAACCGCCAGCTGGGCCGGGATTCACGCCTGCTCAGCTGCCTGATAACCGCCAGCTGGGCCGCAGGATTCCCGCCTGCTCAGCTGCCTGATAACCGCCAGCTGGGCCGCAGGATTCCCGCCTGCTCAGCTGCCTGATAACCGCCAGCTGGGCCGCAGGATTCCCGCCTGCTCAGCTGCCTGATAACCGCCAGCTGGGCCGCGGGATTCACGCCTGCTCAGCTGCCTGATAACCGCCAGCTGGGCCGCAGGATTCCCGCCTGCTCAGCTGCCTGATAACCGCCAGCTGGGCCGCAGGATTCCCGCCTGCTCAGCTGCCTGATAACCGCCAGCTGGGCCGCGGGATTCACGCCTGCTCAGCTGCCTGATAACCGCCAGCTGGGCCGCGGGATTCACGCCTGCTCAGCTGCCTGATAACCGCCAGCTGGGCCGCGGGATTCACGCCTGCTCAGCTGCCTGATAACCGCCAGCTGGGCCGCAGGATTCACGCCTGCTCAGCTGCCTGATAACCGCCAGCTGGGCCGCAGGATTCACGCCTGCTCAGCTGCTTGATTCTTGCCTGCTGAGGCACATGATCCGTGCAGGAGAGCTACCTGATCAGCACATGAGCAGTCACATGATCAGCGCCTCTCTGTCACCTGATCACTGCATGACAGGCACGTGATCAGTGCCTGATGAGGTGCGGGATCAGCGCCTGCTCAGCTGCCTGATAATCGCCAGCTGGGCCGCAGGATTCACGCCTGCTCAGCTGCCTGATAACCGCCAGCTGGGCCGCAGGATTCACGCCTGCTCAGCTGCATGATTCTTGCCTGCTGAGGCACATGATCCGTGCAGGAGAGCTACCTGATCAGCACATGAGCAGTCACATGATCAGCGCCTCTCAGTCACCTGATCACTGCATGACAGGCACGTGATCAGTGCCTGCTGAGGTGCGGGATCAGCGCCTGCTCAGCTGCCTGATAATCGCCAGCTGGGCCGCAGGATTCACGCCTGCTCAGCTGCCTGATAACCGCCAGCTGGGCCGCAGGATTCCCGCCTGCTCAGCTGCCTGATAACCGCCAGCTGGGCCGCAGGATTCACGCCTGCTCAGCTGCCTGATAACCGCCAGCTGGGCCGCAGGATTCACGCCTGCTCAGCTGCCTGATAACCGCCAGCTGGGCCGCAGGATTCACGCCTGCTCAGCTGCCTGATAACCGCCAGCTGGGCCGCAGGATTCCCGCCTGCTCAGCTGCCTGATAACCGCCAGCTGGGCCGCGGGATTCACGCCTGCTCAGCTGCCTGATAACGCCAGCTGGGCCGCAGGATTCACGCCTGCTCAGCTGCCTGATCACCGCCAGCTGGGCCGCAGGAGTCCCGCCTGCTCAGCTGCCTGATAACCGCCAGCTGGGCCGCAGGATTCACGCCTGCTCAGCTGCTTGATTCTTGCCTGCTGAGGCACATGATCCGTGCAGGAGAGCTACCTGATCAGCACATGAGCAGTCACATGATCAGCGCCTCTCAGTCACCTGATCACTGCATGACAGGCACGTGATCAGTGCCTGCTGAGGTGCGGGATCAGCGCCTGCTCAGCTGCCTGATAATCGCCAGCTGGGCCGCAGGATTCTCGCCTGCTCAGCTGCCTGATAACCGCCAGCTGGGCCGCGGGATTCACGCCTGCTCAGCTGCCTGATAACCGCCAGCTGGGCCGCGGGATTCACGCCTGCTCAGCTGCCTGATAACCGCCAGCTGGGCCGCAGGATTCACGCCTGCTCAGCTGCATGATTCTTGCCTGCTGAGGCACATGATCCGTGCAGGAGAGCTACCTGATCAGCACATGAGCAGTCACATGATCAGCGCCTCTCAGTCACCTGATCACTGCATGACAGGCCCGTGATCAGTGCCTGCTGAGGGCGGGATCAGCGCCTGCTCAGCTGCCTGATAATCGCCAGCTGGGCCGCAGGATTCACGCCTGCTCAGCTGCCTGATAACCGCCAGCTGGGCCGCAGGATTCACGCCTGCTCAGCTGCCTGATAACCGCCAGCTGGGCCGCAGGATTCACGCCTGCTCAGCTGCCTGATAACCGCCAGCTGAGCCGCAGGATTCACGCCTGCTCAGCTGCCTGATAACCGCCAGCTGGGCCGCGGGATTCACGCCTGCTCAGCTGCCTGATAATCGCCAGCTGGGCCGCAGGATTCACGCCTGCTCAGCTGCTTGATTCTTGCCTGCTGAGGCACATGATCCGTGCAGGAGAGCTACCTGATCAGCACATGAGCAGTCACATGATCAGCGCCTCTCAGTCACCTGATCACTGCATGACAGGCGCGTGATCAGTGCCTGCTGAGGTGCGGGATCAGCGCCTGCTCAGCTGCCTGATAATCGCCAGCTGGGCCGCGGGATTCACGCCTGCTCAGCTGCCTGATAACCGCCAGCTGGGCCGCAGGATTCACGCCTGCTCAGCTGCCTGATAACCGCCAGCTTGGCCGCAGGATTCACGCCTGCTCAGCTGCCTGATAACCGCCAGCTGGGCCGCAGGATTCACGCCTGCTCAGCTGCATGATTCTTGCCTGCTGAGGCACATGATCCGTGCAGGAGAGCTACCTGATCAGCACATGAGCAGTCACATGATCAGCGCCTCTCAGTCACCTGATCACTGCATGACAGGCACGTGATCAGTGCCTGCTGAGGTGGGGGATCAGCGCCTGCTCAGCTGCCTGATAATCGCCAGCTGGGCCGCAGGATTCACGCCTGCTCAGCTGCCTGATAACCGCCAGCTGGGCCGCAGGATTCACGCCTGCTCAGCTGCCTGATAACCGCCAGCTGGGCCGCAGGATTCACGCCTGCTCAGCTGCCTGATAACCGCCAGCTGGGCCGCAGGATTCACGCCTGCTCAGCTGCCTGATAACCGCCAGCTGGGCCGCAGGATTCACGCCTGCTCAGCTGCCTGATAACCGCCAGCTGGGCCGCAGGATTCACGCCTGCTCAGCTGCCTGATAACCGCCAGCTGGGCCGCAGGATTCACGCCTGCTCAGCTGCCTGATAACCGCCAGCTGGGCCGCAGGATTCATGCCTGCTCAGCTGCCTGATAACCGCCAGCTGGGCCGCGGGATTCACGCCTGCTCAGCTGCCTGATAACCGCCAGCGGGGCCGCAGGATTCACGCCTGCTCAGCTGCCTGATAACCGCCAGCTGGGCCGCAGGATTCCGGCCTGCTCAGCTGCCTGATAACCGCCAGCTGGGCCGCGGGATTCACGCCTGCTCAGCTGCCTGATAACCGCCAGCTGGGCCGCAGGATTCACGCCTGCTCAGCTGCCTGATAACCGCCAGCTGGGCCGCAGGATTCCCGCCTGCTCAGCTGCCTGATAACCACCAGCTGGGCCGCAGGATTCACGCCTGCTCAGCTGCCTGATATCCGCCAGCTGGGCCGCAGGATTCATGCCTGCTCAGCTCCTTGATAACCGCGAGCTGGGCCGCAGGATTCATGCCTGCTCAGCTGCCTGATAACGCCAGCTGGGCCGCAGGATTCATGCCTGCTCAGCTGCCTGATAACCGCCAGCTGGGCCGCAGGATTCACGCCTGCTCAGCTGCCTGATAACCGCCAGCTGGGCCGCAGGATTCACGCCTGCTCAGCTGCCTGATAACCGCCAGCTGAGCCGCAGGATTCATGCCTGCTCAGCTGCCTGATAACCGCCAGCTGGGCCGCAGGATTCACGCCTGCTCAGCTGCCTGATAACCGCCAGCTGGGCCGCAGGATTCATGCCTGCTCAGCTACTTGATTCTTGCCTGCTGAGGCACATGATCCGTGCAGGAGAGCTACCTGATCAGCACATGAGCAGTCACATGATCAGCGCCTCTCAGTCACCTGATCACTGCATGACAGGCACGTGATCAGTGCCTGCTGAGGCGCGGGATCAGCGCCTGCTCAGCTGCCTGATAAGCGCCAGCTGGGCCGCGGGATTCACGCCTGCTCAGCTGCCTGATAACCGCCAGCTGGGCCGCAGGATTCACGCCTGCTCAGCTGCCTGATAACCGCCAGCTGGGCCGCAGGATTCCACGCCTGCTCAGCTGCCTGATAACCGCCAGCTGGGCCGCAGGATTCACGCCTGCTCAGCTGCCTGATAACCGCCAGCTGGGCCGCAGGATTCACGCCTGCTCAGCTGCCTGATAACCGCCAGCTGGGCCGCAGGATTCACGCCTGCTCAGCTGCCTGATAACCGCCAGCTGGGCCGCAGGATTCACGCCTGCTCAGCTGCCTGATAACCGCCAGCTGGGCCGCAGGATTCACGCCTGCTCAGCTGCCTGATAACCGCCAGCTGGGCCGCAGGATTCATGCCTGCTCAGCTGCCTGATAACCGCCAGCTGGGCCGCAGGATTCACGCCTGCTCAGCTGCCTGATAACCGCCAGCTGGGCCGCAGGATTCACGCCTGCTCAGCTGCCTGATAACCGCCAGCTGGGCCGCAGGATTCACGCCTGCTCAGCTGCCTGATAACCGCCAGCTGGGCCGCAGGATTCACGCCTGCTCAGCTGCCTGATAACCGCCAGCTGGGCCGCAGGATTCACGCCTGCTCAGCTGCCTGATAACCGCCAGCTGGGCCGCAGGATTCACGCCTGCTCAGCTGCCTGATAACGCCAGCTGGGCCGCAGGATTCACGCCTGCTCAGCTGCTTGATTCTTGCCTGCTGAGGCACATGATCCGTGCAGGAGAGCTACCTGATCAGCACATGAGCAGTCACATGATCAGCGCCTCTCAGTCACCTGATCACTGCATGACAGGCACGTGATCAGTGCCTGCTGAGGTGCGGGATCAGCGCCTGCTCAGCTGCCTGATAATGCCAGCTGGGCCGCAGGATTCATGCCTGCTCAACTGCCTGATAACCGCCAGCTGGGCCGCAGGATTCACGCCTGCTCAGCTGCCTGATAACCGCCAGCTGGGCCGCAGGATTCACGCCTGCTCAGCTGCCTGATAACCGCCAGCTGGGCCGCAGGATTCACGCCTGCTCAGCTGCCTGATAACCGCCAGCTGGGCCGCAGGATTCACGCCTGCTCAGCTGCCTGATAACCGCCAGCTGGGCCGCAGGATTCGCCTGCTCAACTGCCTGATAACCGCCAGCTGGGCCGCAGGATTCACGCCTGCTCAGCTGCCTGATAACCGCCAGCTGGGCCGCAGGATTCATGCCTGCTCAGCTGCCTGATAACCGCCAGCTGGGCCGCGGGATTCACGCCTGCTCAGCTGCCTGATAACCGCCAGCTGGGCCGCAGGATTCACGCCTGCTCAGCTGCCTGATAACCGCCAGCTGGGCCGCAGGATTCACGCCTGCTCAGCTGCCTGATAACCGCCAGCTGGGCCGCAGGATTCACGCCTGCTCAGCTGCCTGATAACCGCCAGCTGGGCCGCAGGATTCACGCCTGCTCAGCTGCCTGATAACCGCCAGCTGGGCCGCAGGATTCACGCCTGCTCAGCTGCCTGATAACCGCCAGCTGGGCCGCAGGATTCATGCCTGCTCAGCTGCCTGATAACCGCCAGCTGGGCCGCAGGATTCACGCCTGCTCAGCTGCCTGATAACCGCCAGCTGGGCCGCAGGATTCACGCCTGCTCAGCTGCCTGATAACCGCCAGCTGGGCCGCAGGATTCACGCCTGCTCAGCTGCCTGATTCTTGCCTGCTGAGGCACATGATCCGTGCAGGAGAGCTACCTGATCAGCACATGAGCAGTCACATGATCAGCGCCTCTCAGTCACCTGATCACTGCATGACAGGCACGTGATCAGTGCCTGCTGAGGTGCGGGATCAGCGCCTGCTCAGCTGCCTGATAATCGCCAGCTGGGCCGCAGGATTCACGCCTGTTCAGCTGCCTGATAACCGCCAGCTGGGCCGCAGGATTCACGCCTGCTCAGCTGACTGGTAACCGCCAGCTGGGCCGCAGGATTCACGCCTGCTCAGCTGCCTGATAACCGCCAGCTGGGCCGCAGGATTCACGCCTGCTCAGCTGCCTGATAACCGCCAGCTGGGCCGCAGGATTCACGCCTGCTCAGCTGCCTGATAACCGCCAGCTGGGCCGCAGGATTCATGCCTGCTCAGCTGCCTGATAACCGCCAGCTGGGCCGCAGGATTCACGCCTGCTCAGCTGCCTGATAATCGCCAGCTGGGCGGCAGGATTCACGCCTGCTCAGCTGCCTGATAATCGCCAGCTGGGCCGCAGGATTCGCCTGCTCAGCTGCCTGATAATCGCCAGCTGGGCAGCAGGATTCACGCCTGCTCAGCTGCTTGATTCTTGCCTGCTGAGGCACATGATCCGTGCAGGAGAGCTACCTGATCAGCACATGAGCAGTCACATGATCAGCGCCTCTCAGTCACCTGATCACTGCATGACAGGCACGTGATCAGTGCCTGCTGAGGTGCGGGATCAGCGCCTGCTCAGCTGCCTGATAATCGCCAGCTGGGCCGCAGGATTCACGCCTGCTCAGCTGCCTGATAACCGCCAGCTGGGCCGCAGGATTCATGCCTGCTCAGCTGCCTGATAACCGCCAGCTGGGCCGCAGGATTCACGCCTGCTCAGCTGCCTGATAACCGCCAGCTGGGCCGCAGGATTCACGCCTGCTCAGCTGCCTGATTCTTGCCTGCTGAGGCACATGATCCGTGCAGGAGAGCTACCTGATCAGCACATGAGCAGTCACATGATCAGCGCCTCTCAGTCACCTGATCACTGCATGACAGGCACGTGATCAGTGCCTGCTGACGTGCGGGATCAGCGCCTGCTCAGCTGCCTGATAATCGCCAGCTGGGCCGCAGGATTCACGCCTGCTCAGCTGCCTGATAACCGCCAGCTGGGCCGCAGGATTCACGCCTGCTCAGCTGCCTGATAACCGCCAGCTGGGCCGCAGGATTCACGCCTGCTCAGCTGCCTGATAACCGCCAGCTGGGCCGCAGGATTCACGCCTGCTCAGCTGCCTGATAACCGCCAGCTGGGCCGCAGGATTCATGCCTGCTCAGCTGCCTGATTCTTGCCTGCTGAGGCACATGATCCGTGCAGGAGAGCTACCTGATCAGCACATGAGCAGTCACATGATCAGCGCCTCTCAGTCACCTGATCACTGCATGACAGGCACGTGATCAGTGCCTGCTGAGGTGCGGGATCAACGCCTGCTCAGCTGCCTGATAATCGCCAGCTGGGCCGCAGGATTCATGCCTGTTCAGCTGCCTGATAACCGCCAGCTGGGCCGCAGGATTCATGCCTGCTCAGCTGCCTGGTAACCGCCAGCTGGGCCGCAGGATTCACGCCTGCTCAGCTGCCTGATAACCGCCAGCTGGGCCGCAGGATTCACGCCTGCTCAGCTGCCTGATAACCGCCAGCTGGGCCGCAGGATTCGCCTGCTCAGCTGCCTGATAACCGCCAGCTGGGCCGCAGGATTCGCCTGCTCAGCTGCCTGATAACCGCCAGCTGGGCCGCAGGATTCATGCCTCCTCAGCTGCCTGATAATCGCCAGCTGGGCCGCAGGATTCACGCCTGCTCAGCTGCCTGATAATCGCCAGCTGGGCCGCAGGATTCACGCCTGCTCAGCTGCCTGATAATCGCCAGCTGGGCCGCAGGATTCACGCCTGCTCAGCTGCTTGATTCTTGCCTGCTGAGGCACATGATCCGTGCAGGAGAGCTACCTGATCAGCACATGAGCAGTCACATGATCAGCGCCTCTCAGTCACCTGATCACTGCATGACAGGCACGTGATCAGTGCCTGCTGAGGTGCGGGATCAGCGCCTGCTCAGCTGCCTGATAATCGCCAGCTGGGCCGCAGGATTCACGCCTGCTCAGCTGCCTGATAACCGCCAGCTGGGCCGCAGGATTCACGCCTGCTCAGCTGCCTGATAACCGCCAGCTGGGCCGCAGGATTCATGCCTGCTCAGCTGCCTGATAACCGCCAGCTGGGCCGCAGGATTCATGCCTGCTCAGCTGCATGATTCTTGCCTGCTGAGGCACATGATCCGTGCAGGAGAGCTACCTGATCAGCACATGAGCAGTCACATGATCAGCGCCTCTCAGTCACCTGATCACTGCATGACAGGCACGTGATCAGTGCCTGCTGACGTGCGGGATCAGCGCCTGCTCAGCTGCCTGATAATCGCCAGCTGGGCCGCAGGATTCATGCCTGCTCAGCTGCCTGATAACCGCCAGCTGGGCCGCAGGATTCATGCCTGCTCAGCTGCCTGATAACCGCAAGCTGGGCCGCAGGATTCATGCCTGCTCAGCTGCCTGATAACCGCCAGCTGGGCCGCAGGATTCACGCCTGCTCAGCTGCCTGATAACCGCCAGCTGGGCCGCAGGATTCACGCCTGCTCAGCTGCCTGATAACCGCCAGCTGGGCCGCAGGATTCACGCCTGCTCAGCTGCCTGATAACCGCCAGCTGGGCCGCAGGATTCACGCCTGCTCAGCTGCCTGATAACCGCCAGCTGGGCCGCAGGATTCATGCCTGCTCAGCTGCCTGATAACCGCCAGCTGGGCCGCAGGATTCATGCCTGCTCAGCTGCCTGATAACCGCCAGCTGGGCCGCAGGATTCATGCCTGCTCAGCTGCCTGATAACCGCCAGCTGGGCCGCAGGATTCACGCCTGCTCAGCTGCCTGATAACCGCCAGCTGGGCCGCAGGATTCACGCCTGCTCAGCTGCTTGATTCTTGCCTGCTGAGGCACATGATCCGTGCAGGAGAGCTACTTGATCAGCACATGAGCAGTCACATGATCAGCGCCTCTCTGTCACCTGATCACTGCATGACAGGCACGTGATCAGTGCCTGATGAGGTGCGGGATCAGCGCCTGCTCAGCTGCCTGATAATCGCCAGCTGGGCCGCAGGATTCATGCCTGCTCAGCTGCCTGATAACCGCCAGCTGGGCCGCAGGATTCATGCCTGCTCAGCTGCCTGATTCTTGCCTGCTGAGGCACATGATCCGTGCAGGAGAGCTACCTGATCAGCACATGAGCAGTCACATGATCAGCGCCTCTCAGTCACCTGATCACTGCATGACAGGCACGTGATCAGTGCCTGCTGAGGTGCGGGATCAGCGACTGCTCAGCTGCCTGATAATCGCCAGCTGGGCCGCAGGATTCACGCCTGCTCAGCTGCCTGATAATCGCCAGCTGGGCCGTAGGATTCATGCCTGCTCAGCTGCCTGGTAACCGCCAGCTGGGCCGCAGGATTCACGCCTGCTCAGCTGCCTGATAACCGCCAGCTGGGCCGCGGGATTCACGCCTGCTCAGCTGCCTGATAACCGCCAGCTGGGCCGCAGGATTCATGCCTGCTCAGCTGCCTGATAACCGCCAGCTGGGCCGCAGGATTCACGCCTGCTCAGCTGCCTGATAACCGCCAGCTGGGCCGCAGGATTCACGCCTGCTCAGCTGCCTGATAACCGCCAGCTGGGCCGCAGGATTCACGCCTGCTCAGCTGCCTGATAATCGCCAGCTGGGCCGCAGGATTCACGCCTGCTCAGCTGCCTGATAATCGCCAGCTGGGCCGCAGGATTCACGCCTGCTCAGCTGCTTGATTCTTGCCTGCTGAGGCACATGATCCGTGCAGGAGAGCTACCTGATCAGCACATGAGCAGTCACATGATCAGCGCCTCTCAGTCACCTGATCACTGCATGACAGGCACGTGATCAGTGCCTGCTGAGGTGCGGGATCAGCGCCTGCTCAGCTGCCTGATAATCGCCAGCTGGGCCGCAGGATTCATGCCTGCTCAGCTGCCTGATAACCGCCAGCTGGGCCGCAGGATTCATGCCTGCTCAGCTGCCTGATAACCGCCAGCTGGGCCGCAGGATTCATGCCTGCTCAGCTGCCTGATAACCGCCAGCTGGGCCGCAGGATTCATGCCTGCTCAGCTGCATGATTCTTGCCAGCTGAGGCACATGATCCGTGCAGGAGAGCTACCTGATCAGCACATGAGCAGTCACATGATCAGCGCCTCTCAGTCACCTGATCACTGCATGACAGGCACGTGATCAGTGCCTGCTGAGTTGCGGGATCAGCGCCTGCTCAGCTGCCTGATAATTGCCAGCTGGGCCGCAGGATTCACGCCTGCTCAGCTGCCTGATAACCACCAGCTGGGCCGCAGGATTCACGCCTGCTCAGCTGCCTGATAACCGCCAGCTGGGCCGCAAGATTCATGCCTGCTCAGCTGCCTGATAACCGCCAGCTGGGCCGCGGGATTCACGCCTGCTCAGCTGCCTGATAACCGCCAGCTGGGCCGCAGGATTCATGCCTGCTCAGCTGCCTGATAATCGCCAGCTGGGCCGCAGGATTCATGCCTGCTCAGCTGCCTGATTCTTGCCTGCTGAGGCACATTATTCGTGCAGGAGAGCTCCCTGATCAGCACATGAGCAGTCACATGATCAGCGCCTCTCAGTCACCTGATCACTGCATGACAGGCACGTGATCAGTGCCTGCTGAGGTGCGGGATCAGCGCCTGCTCAGCTGCCTGATAATCGCCAGCTGGGCCGCAGGATTCATGCCTGCTCAGCTGCCTGATAACCGCCAGCTGGGCCGCAGGATTCATGCCTGCTCAGCTGCCTGATAACCGCCAGCTGGGCCGCAGGATTCATGCCTGCTCAGCTGCCTGATAACCGCCAGCTGGGCCGCAGGATTCATGCCTGCTCAGCTGCCTGATAACCGCCAGCTGGGCCGCAGGATTCACGCCTGCTCAGCTGCCTGATAATCGCCAGCTGGGCCGCAGGATTCACGCCTGCTCAGCTGCCTGATAATCGCCAGCTGGGCCGCAGGATTCACGCCTGCTCAGCTGCCTGATTCTTGCCTGCTGAGGCACATGATCCGTGCAGGAGAGCTACCTGATCAGCACATGAGCAGTCACATGATCAGCGCCTCTCAGTCACCTGATCACTGCATGACAGGCACGTGATCAGTGCCTGCTGAGGTGCGGGATCAGCGCCTGCTCAGCTGCCTGATAATCGCCAGCTGGGCCGCAGGATTCACGCCTGCTCAGCTGCCTGATAACCGCCAGCTGGGCCGCAGGATTCACGCCTGCTCAGCTGCCTGATAACCGCCAGCTGGGCCGCAGGATTCACGCCTGCTCAGCTGCCTGATAACCGCCAGCTGGGCCGCAGGATTCACGCCTGCTCAGCTGCCTGATTCTTGCCTGCTGAGGCACATGATCCGTGCAGGAGAGCTACCTGATCAGCACATGAGCAGTCACATGATCAGCGCCTCTCAGTCACCTGATCACTGCATGACAGGCACGTGATCAGTGCCTGCTGAGGTGCGGGATCAGCGCCTGCTCAGCTGCCTGATAATCGCCAGCTGGGCCGCAGGATTCATGCCTGCTCAGCTGCCTGATAACCGCCAGCTGGGCCGCAGGATTCATGCCTGCTCAGCTGCCTGATAACCGCCAGCTGGGCCGCAGGATTCACGCCTGCTCAGCTGCCTGATAAGCGCCAGCTGGGCCGCAGGATTCATGCCTGCTCAGCTGCCTGATAACCGCCAGCTGGGCCGCAGGATTCATGCCTGCTCAGCTGCCTGATAATCGCCAGCTGGGCCGCAGGATTCATGCCTGCTCAGCTGCTTGATTCTTGCCTGCTGAGGCACATGATCCGTGCAGGAGAGCTACCTGATCAGCACATGAGCAGTCACATGATCAGCGCCTCTCAGTCACCTGATCACTGCATGACAGGCACGTGATCAGTGCCTGCTGAGGTGCGGGATCAGCGCCTGCTCAGCTGCCTGATAATCGCCAGCTGGGCCGCAGGATTCATGCCTGCTCAGCTGCCTGATAACCGCCAGCTGGGCCGCAGGATTCATGCCTGCTCAGCTGCCTGATAACCGCCAGCTGGGCCGCAGGATTCATGCCTGCTCAGCTGCCTGATAACCGCCAGCTGGGCCGCAGGATTCATGCCTGCTCAGCTGCCTGATTCTTGCCTGCTGAGGCACATGATCCGTGCAGGAGAGCTACCTGATCAGCACATGAGCAGTCACATGATCAGCGCCTCTCAGTCACCTGATCACTGCATGACAGGCACGTGATCAGTGCCTGCTGAGGTGCGGGATCAGCGCCTGCTCAGCTGCCTGATAATCGCCAGCTGGGCCGCAGGATTCATGCCTGCTCAGCTGCCTGATAACCGCCAGCTGGGCCGCAGGATTCATGCCTGCTCAGCTGCCTGATAACCGCCAGCTGGGCCGCAGGATTCATGCCTGCTCAGCTGCCTGATAACCGCCAGCTGGGCCGCAGGATTCATGCCTGCTCAGCTGCCTGATAACCGCCAGCTGGGCCGCAGGATTCATGCCTGCTCAGCTGCCTGATAACCGCCAGCTGGGCCGCAGGATTCATGCCTGCTCAGCTGCCTGATAACCGCCAGCTGGGCCGCAGGATTCATGCCTGCTCAGCTGCCTGATAACCGCCAGCTGGGCCGCAGGATTCATGCCTGCTCAGCTGCCTGATAACCGCCAGCTGGGCCGCAGGATTCATGCCTGCTCAGCTGCCTGATAACCGCCAGCTGGGCCGCAGGATTCACGCCTGCTCAGCTGCCTGATAACCGCCAGCTGGGCCGCAGGATTCATGCCTGCTCAGCTGCCTGATAACCGCCAGCTGGGCCGCAGGATTCACGCCTGCTCAGCTGCCTGATAACCGCCAGCTGGGCCGCAGGATTCATGCCTGCTCAGCTGCCTGATAACCGCCAGCTGGGCCGCAGGATTCATGCCTGCTCAGCTGCCTGATAACCGCCAGCTGGGCCGCAGGATTCATGCCTGCTCAGCTGCCTGATAACCGCCAGCTGGGCCGCAGGATTCATGCCTGCTCAGCTGCCTGATAACCGCCAGCTGGGCCGCAGGATTCATGCCTGCTCAGCTGCCTGATAACCGCCAGCTGGGCCGCAGGATTCACGCCTGCTCAGCTGCCTGATAACCGCCAGCTGGGCCGCAGGATTCACGCCTGCTCAGCTGCCTGATAACCGCCAGCTGGGCCGCAGGATTCATGCCTGCTCAGCTGCCTGATAACCGCCAGCTGGGCCGCAGGATTCATGCCTGCTCAGCTGCCTGATAACCGCCAGCTGGGCCGCAGGATTCATGCCTGCTCAGCTGCTTGATTCTTGCCTGCTGAGGCACATGATCCGTGCAGGAGACCTACCTGATCAGCACATGAGCAGTCACATGATCAGCGCCTCTCAGTCACCTGATCACTGCATGACAGGCACGTGATCAGTGCCTGCTGAGGTGCGGGTTCAGCGCCTGCTCAGCTGCCTGATAAGCGCCAGCTGGGCCGCAGGATTCACGCCTGCTCAACTGCCTGATAACCGCCAGCTGGGCCGCAGGATTCATGCCTGCTCAGCTGCCTGATAACCGCCAGCTGGGCCGCCGGTTTCACGCCTGCTCAGCTGCCTGATAACCGCCAGCTGGGCCGCAGGATTCATGCCTGCTCAGCTGCCTGATAACCGCCAGCTGGGCCGCAGGATTCATGCCTGCTCAGCTGCCTGATAACCGCCAGCTGGGCCGCAGGATTCATGCCTGCTCAGCTGCCTGATAACCGCCAGCTGGGCCGCAGGATTCATGCCTGCTCAGCTGCCTGATAACCGCCAGCTGGGCCGCAGGATTCATGCCTGCTCAGCTGCCTGATAACCGCCAGCTGGGCCGCAGGATTCATGCCTGCTCAGCTGCTTGATTCTTGCCTGCTGAGGCACATGATCCGTGCAGGAGAGCTACCTGATCAGCACATGAGCAGTCACATGATCAGCGCCTCTCAGTCACCTGATCACTGCATGACAGGCACGTGATCAGTGCCTGCTGAGGTGCGGGATCAGCGCCTGCTCAGCTGCCTGATAAGCGCCAGCTGGGCCGCAGGATTCAGGCCTGCTCAGCTGCCTGATAATCGCCAGCTGGGCCGCAGGATTCACGCCTGCTCAGCTGCCTGATAACCGCCAGCTGGGCCGCAGGATTCATGCCTGCTCAGCTGCCTGATAACCGCCAGCTGGGCCGCAGGATTCATGCCTGCTCAGCTGCCTGATAACCGCCAGCTGGGCCGCAGGATTCATGCCTGCTCAGCTGCCTGATAACCGCCAGCTGGGCCGCAGGATTCATGCCTGCTCAGCTGCCTGATAACCGCCAGCTGGGCCGCAGGATTCATGCCTGCTCAGCTGCCTGATAACCGCCAGCTGGGCCGCAGGATTCATGCCTGCTCAGCTGCCTGATAACCGCCAGCTGGGCCGCAGGATTCATGCCTGCTCAGCTGCCTGATAACCGCCAGCTGGGCCGCAGGATTCATGCCTGCTCAGCTGCCTGATAACCGCCAGCTGGGCCGCAGGATTCGCCTGCTCAGCTGCCTGATAACCGCCAGCTGGGCCGCAGGATTCATGCCTGCTCAGCTGCCTGATAACCGCCAGCTGGGCCGCAGGATTCATGCCTGCTCAGCTGCCTGATAACCGCCAGCTGGGCCGCAGGATTCATGCCTGCTCAGCTGCCTGATAACCGCCAGCTGGGCCGCAGGATTCACGCCTGCTCAGCTGCCTGATAACCGCCAGCTGGGCCGCAGGATTCATGCCTGCTCAGCTGCCTGATAACCGCCAGCTGGCCCGCAGGATTCACGCCTGCTCAGCTGCCTGATAACCGCCAGCTGGGCCGCAGGATTCATGCCTGCTCAGCTGCCTGATAACCGCCAGCTGGGCCGCAGGATTCATGCCTGCTCAGCTGCCTGATAACCGCCAGCTGGGCCGCAGGATTCACGCCTGCTCAGCTGCCTGATAACCGCCAGCTGGGCCGCAGGATTCATGCCTGCTCAGCTGCCTGATAACCGCCAGCTGGGCCGCAGGATTCATGCCTGCTCAGCTGCCTGATTCTTGCCTGCTGAGGCACATGATCCGTGCAGGAGAGCTACCTGATCAGCACATGAGCAGTCACATGATCAGCGCCTCTCAGTCACCTGATCACTGCATGACAGGCACGTGATCAGTGCCTGCTGAGGTGCGGGATGAGCGCCTGCTCAGCTGCCTGATAACCGCCAGCTGGGCCGCAGGATTCATGCCTGCTCAGCTGCCTGATAACCGCCAGCTGGGCCGCAGGATTCACGCCTGCTCAGCTGCCTGATAACCGCCAGCTGGGCCGCAGGATTCATGCCTGCTCAGCTGCCTGATAACCGCCAGCTGGGCCGCAGGATTCATGCCTGCTCAGCTGCCTGATAACCGCCAGCTGGGCCGCAGGATTCATGCCTGCTCAGCTGCTTGATTCTTGCCTGCTGAGGCACATGATCCGTGCAGGAGAGCTACCTGATCAGCACATGAGCAGTCACATGATCAGCGCCTCTCAGTCACCTGATCACTGCATGACAGGCACGTGATCAGTGCCTGCTGAGGTGCGGGATCAGCGCCTGCTCAGCTGCCTGATAATCGCCAGCTGGGCCGCTGGATTCTCGCCTGCTCAGCTGCGTGATAATCGCCAGCTGGGCCGCAGGATTCATGCCTGCTCAGCTGCCTGATAACCGCCAGCTGGGCCGCAGGATTCATGCCTGCTCAGCTGCCTGATAACCGCCAGCTGGGCCGCAGGATTCACGCCTGCTCAGCTGCCTGATAACCGCCAGCTGGGCCGCAGGATTCATGCCTGCTCAGCTGCCTGATAACCGCCAGCTGGGCCGCAGGATTCACGCCTGCTCAGCTGCCTGATAACCGCCAGCTGGGCCGCAGGATTCATGCCTGCTCAGCTGCCTGATAACCGCCAGCTGGGCCGCAGGATTCACGCCTGCTCAGCTGCCTGATAACCGCCAGCTGGGCCGCAGGATTCACGCCTGCTCAGCTGCCTGATAACCGCCAGCTGGGCCGCAGGATTCATGCCTGCTCAGCTGCCTGATAACCGCCAGCTGGGCCGCAGGATTCATGCCTGCTCAGCTGCCTGATAACCGCCAGCTGGGCCGCAGGATTCATGCCTGCTCAGCTGCCTGATAACCGCCAGCTGGGCCGCAGGATTCATGCCTGCTCAGCTGCCTGATAACCGCCAGCTGGGCCGCAGGATTCATGCCTGCTCAGCTGCCTGATAACCGCCAGCTGGGCCGCAGGATTCATGCCTGCTCAGCTGCCTGATAACCACCAGCTGGGCCGCAGGATTCATGCCTGCTCAGCTGCCTGATAACCGCCAGCTGGGCCGCAGGATTCATGCCTGCTCAGCTGCCTGATTCTTGCCTGCTGAGGCACATGATCCGTGCAGGAGAGCTACCTGATCAGCACATGAGCAGTCACATGATCAGCGCCTCTCTGTCACCTGTTCACTGCATGACAGGCACGTGATCAGTGCCTGCTGAGGTGCGGGATCAGCGCCTGGTCAGCTGCCTGATAATCGCCAGCTGGGCCGCAGGATTCATGCCTGCTCAGCTGCCTGATAACCGCCAGCTGGGCCGCAGGATTCATGCCTGCTCAGCTGCCTGATTCTTGCCTGCTGAGGCACATGATCCGTGCAGGAGAGCTACCTGATCAGCACATGAGCAGTCACATGATCAGCGCCTCTCAGTCACCTGATCACTGCATGACAGGCACGTGATCAGTGCCTGCTGAGGTGCGGGATCAGCGCCTGCTCAGCTGCCTGATAATCGCCAGCTGGGCCGCAGGATTCATGCCTGCTCAGCTGCCTGATAACCGCCAGCTGGGCCGCAGGATTCATGCCTGCTCAGCTGCCTGATAACCGCCAGCTGGGCCGCAGGATTCATGCCTGCTCAGCTGCCTGATAACCGCCAGCTGGGCCGCAGGATTCATGCCTGCTCAGCTGCCTGATTCTTGCCTGCTGAGGCACATGATCCGTGCAGGAGAGCTACCTGATCAGCACATGAGCAGTCACATGATCAGCGCCTCTCAGTCACCTGATCACTGCATGACAGGCACGTGATCAGTGCCTGCTGAGGTGCGGGATCAGCGCCTGCTCAGCTGCCTGATAATCGCCAGCTGGGCCGCAGGATTCACGCCTGCTCAGCTGCCTGATAACCGCCAGCTGGGCCGCAGGATTCATGCCTGCTCAGCTGCCTGATAACCGCCAGCTGGGCCGCTGGATAATTGCCTGCTCAGCTGCCTGATAACCGCCAGCTGGGCCGCAGGATTCATGCCTGCTCAGCTGCCTGATAACCGCCAGCTGGGCCGCAGGATTCATGCCTGCTCAGCTGCCTGATAATCGCCAGCTGGGCCGCAGTATTCACGCCTGCTCAGCTGCTTGATTCTTGCCTGCTGAGGCACATGATCCGTGCAGGAGAGCTACCTGATCAGCACATGAGCAGTCACATGATCAGCGCCTCTCAGTCACCTGATCACTGCATGACAGGCACGTGATCAGTGCCTGCTGAGGTGCGGGATCAGCGCCTGCTCAGCTGCCTGATAATCGCCAGCTGGGCCGCAGGATGCATGCCTGCTCAGCTGCCTGATAACCGCCAGCTGGGCCACAGGATTCATGCCTGCTCAGCTGCCTGATAACCGCCAGCTGGGCCGCAGGATTCATGCCTGCTCAGCTGCCTGATAACCGCCAGCTGGGCCGCAGGATTCATGCCTGCTCAGCTGCCTGATTCTTGCCTGCTGAGGCACATGATCCGTGCAGGAGAGCTACCTGATCAGCACATGAGCAGTCACATGATCAGCGCCTCTCAGTCACCTGATGACTGCATGACAGGCACGTGATCAGTGCCTGCTGAGGTGCGGGATCAGCGCCTGCTCAGCTGCCTGATAATCGCCAGCTTGGCCGCAGGATTCATGCCTGCTCAGCTGCCTGATAACCGCCAGCTGGGCCGCAGGATTCATGCCTGCTCAGCTGCCTGATAACCGCCAGCTGGGCCGCAGGATTCATGCCTGCTCAGCTGCCTGATAACCGCCAGCTGGGCCGCAGGATTCATGCCTGCTCAGCTGCCTGATAACCGCCAGCTGGGCCGCAGGATTCATGCCTGCTCAGCTGCCTGATAACCGCCAGCTGGGCCGCAGGATTCATGCCTGCTCAGCTGCCTGATAACCGCCAGCTGGGCCGCTGGATTCGCCTGCTCAGCTGCCTGATAACCGCCAGCTGGGCCGCAGGATTCATGCCTGCTCAGCTGCCTGATAACCGCCAGCTGGGCCGCAGGATTCACGCCTGCTCAGCTGCCTGATAACCGCCAGCTGGGCCGCAGGATTCATGCCTGCTCAGCTGCCTGATAACCGCCAGCTGGGCCGCAGGATTCGCCTGCTCAGCTGCCTGATAACCGCCAGCTGGGCCGCAGGATTCACGCCTGCTCAGCTGCCTGATAACCGCCAGCTGGGCCGCAGGATTCACGCCTGCTCAGCTGCCTGATAACCGCCAGCTGGGCCGCAGGATTCACGCCTGCTCAGCTGCCTGATAACCGCCAGCTGGGCCGCAGGATTCATGCCTGCTCAGCTGCCTGATAACCGCCAGCTGGGCCACAGGATTCATGCCTGCTCAGCTGCCTGATAACCGCCAGCTGGGCCGCAGGATTCATGCCTGCTCAGCTGCCTGATAACCGCCAGCTGGGCCGCAGGATTCATGCCTGCTCAGCTGCCTGATAACCGCCAGCTGGGCCGCAGGATTCATGCCTGCTCAGCTGCCTGATAACCGCCAGCTGGGCCGCAGGATTCATGCCTGCTCAGCTGCCTGATAATCGCCAGCTGGGCCGCAGGATTCATGCCTGCTCAGCTGCTTGATTCTTGCCTGCTGAGGCACATGATCCGTGCAGGAGACCTACCTGATCAGCACATGAGCAGTCACATGATCAGCGCCTCTCAGTCACCTGATCACTGCATGACAGGCACGTGATCAGTGCCTGCTGAGGTGCGGGATCAGCGCCTGCTCAGCTGCCTGATAATGCCAGCTGGGCCGCAGGATTCATGCCTGCTCAACTGCCTGATAACCGCCAGCTGGGCCGCAGGATTCATGCCTGCTCAGCTGCCTGATAACCGGCAGCTGGGCCGCAGGATTCATGCCTGCTCAGCTGCCTGATAACCGCCAGCTGGGCCGCAGGATTCATGCCTGCTCAGCTGCCTGATAACCGCCAGCTGGGCCGCAGGATTCATGCCTGCTCAGCTGCCTGATAACCGCCAGCTGGGCCGCAGGATTCATGCCTGCTCAGCTGCCTGATAACCGCCAGCTGGGCCGCAGGATTCATGCCTGCTCAGCTGCCTGATAACCGCCAGCTGGGCCGCAGGATTCATGCCTGCTCAGCTGCCTGATAACCGGCAGCTGGGCCGCAGGATTCATGCCTGCTCAGATGCTTGATTCTTGCCTGCTGAGGCACATGATCCGTGCAGGAGAGCTACCTGATCAGCACATGAGCAGTCACATGATCAGCGCCTCTCAGTCACCTGATCACTGCATGACAGGCACGTGATCAGTGCCTGCTGAGGTGCGGGATCAGCGCCTGCTCAGCTGCCTGATAAGTGCCAGCTGGGCCGCAGGATTCACGCCTGCTCAGCTGCCTGATAATCGCCAGCTGGGCCGCAGGATTCATGCCTGCTCAGCTGCCTGATAACCGCCAGCTGGGCCGCAGGATTCATGCCTGCTCAGCTGCCTGATAACCGCCAGCTGGGCCGCAGGATTCATGCCTGCTCAGCTGCCTGATAACCGCCAGCTGGGCCGCAGGATTCACGCCTGCTCAGCTGCCTGATAACCGCCAGCTGGGCCGCAGGATTCATGCCTGCTCAGCTGCCTGATAACCGCCAGCTGGGCCGCAGGATTCACGCCTGCTCAGCTGCCTGATAACCGCCAACTGGGCCGCAGCATTCATGCCTGCTCAGCTGCCTGATAACCGCCAGCTGGGCCGCAGGATTCACGCCTGCTCAGCTGCCTGATAACCGCCAGCTGGGCCGCAGGATTCGCCTGCTCAGCTGCCTGATAACCGCCAGCTGGGCCGCAGGATTCATGCCTGCTCAGCTGCCTGATAACCGCCAGCTGGGCCGCAGGATTCATGCCTGCTCAGCTGCCTGATAACCGCCAGCTGGGCCGCAGGATTCATGCCTGCTCAGCTGCCTGATAACCGCCAGCTGGGCCGCAGGATTCACGCCTGCTCAGCTGCCTGATAACCGCCAGCTGGGCCGCAGGATTCATGCCTGCTCAGCTGCCTGATAACCGCCAGCTGGGCCGCAGGATTCACGCCTGCTCAGCTGCCTGATAACCGCCAGCTGGCCCGCAGGATTCACGCCTGCTCAGCTGCCTGATAACCGCCAGCTGGGCCGCAGGATTCATGCCTGCTCAGCTGCCTGATAACCGCCAGCTGGGCCGCAGGATTCATGCCTGCTCAGCTGCCTGATAACCGCCAGCTGGGCCGCAGGATTCATGCCTGCTCAGCTGCCTGATAACCGCCAGCTGGGCCGCAGGATTCATGCCTGCTCAGCTGCCTGATAACCGCCAGCTGGGCCGCAGGATTCATGCCTGCTCAGCTGCCTGATTCTTGCCTGCTGAGGCACATGATCCGTGCAGGAGAGCTACCAGATCAGCACATGAGCAGTCACATGATCAGCGCCTCTCAGTCACCTGATCACTGCATGACAGGCACGTGATCAGTGCCTGCTGAGGTGCGGGATGAGCGCCTGCTCAGCTGCCTGATAACCGCCAGCTGGGCCGCAGGATTCATGCCTGCTCAGCTGCCTGATAACCGCCAGCTGGGCCGCAGGATTCACGCCTGCTCAGCTGCCTGATAACCGCCAGCTGGGCCGCAGGATTCATGCCTGCTCAGCTGCCTGATAACCGCCAGCTGGGCCGCAGGATTCACGCCTGCTCAGCTGCCTGATAACCGCCAGCTGGGCCGCAGGATTCATGCCTGCTCAGCTGCTTGATTCTTGCCTGCTGAGGCACATGATCCGTGCAGGAGAGCTACCTGATCAGCACATGAGCAGTCACATGATCAGCGCCTCTCAGTCACCTGATCACTGCATGACAGGCACGTGATCAGTGCCTGCTGAGGTGCGGGATCAGCGCCTGCTCAGCTGCCTGATAATCGCCAGCTGGGCCGCAGGATTCATGCCTGCTCAGCTGCGTGATAACCGCCAGCTGGGCCGCAGGATTCATGCCTGCTCAGCTGCCTGATAACCGCCAGCTGGGCCGCAGGATTCATGCCTGCTCAGCTGCCTGATAACCGCCAGCTGGGCCGCAGGATTCATGCCTGCTCAGCTGCCTGATAACCGCCAGCTGGGCCGCAGGATTCATGCCTGCTCAGCTGCCTGATAACCGCCAGCTGGGCCGCAGGATTCATGCCTGCTCAGCTGCCTGATAACCGCCAGCTGGGCCGCAGGATTCATGCCTGCTCAGCTGCCTGATAACCGCCAGCTGGGCCGCAGGATTCACGCCTGCTCAGCTGCCTGATAACCGCCAGCTGGGCCGCAGGATTCACGCCTGCTCAGCTGCCTGATAACCGCCAGCTGGGCCGCAGGATTCGCCTGCTCAGCTGCCTGATAACCGCCAGCTGGGCCGCAGGATTCATGCCTGCTCAGCTGCCTGATAACCGCCAGCTGGGCCGCAGGATTCACGCCTGCTCAGCTGCCTGATAACCGCCAGCTGGGCCGCAGGATTCACGCCTGCTCAGCTGCCTGATAACCGCCAGCTGGGCCGCAGGATTCATGCCTGCTCAGCTGCCTGATAACCGCCAGCTGGGCCGCAGGATTCATGCCTGCTCAGCTGCCTGATAACCGCCAGCTGGGCCGCAGGATTCATGCCTGCTCAGCTGCCTGATAACCGCCAGCTGGGCCGCAGGATTCATGCCTGCTCAGCTGCCTGATTCTTGCCTGCTGAGGCACATGATCCGTGCAGGAGAGCTACCTGATCAGCACATGAGCAGTCACATGATCAGCGCCTCTCTGTCACCTGATCACTGCATGACAGGCACGTGATCAGTGCCTGCTGAGGTGCGGGATCAGCGCCTGGTCAGCTGCCTGATAATCGCCAGCTGGGCCGCAGGATTCACGCCTGCTCAGCTGCCTGATAACTGCCAGCTGGGCCGCAGGATTCGCCTGCTCAGCTGCCTGATAATCGCCAGCTGGGCCGCAGGATTCATGCCTGCTCAGCTGCCTGATTCTTGCCTGCTGAGGCACATGATCCGTGCAGGAGAGCTACCTGATCAGCACATGACCAGTCACATGATCAGCGCCTCTCAGTCACCTGATCACTGCATGACAGGCACGTGATCAGTGCCTGCTGAGGTGCGGGATCAGCGCCTGCTCAGCTGCCTGATAATCGCCAGCTGGGCCGCAGGATTCATGCCTGCTCAGCTGCCTGAAAACCGCCAGCTGGGCCACAGGATTCAGGCCTGCTCAGCTGCCTGATAATCGCCAGCTGGGCCGCAGGATTCATGCCTGCTCAGCTGCCTGATTCTTGCCTGCTGAGGCACATGATCCGTGCAGGAGAGCTACCTGATCAGCACATGAGCAGTCACATGATCAGCGCCTCTCAGTCACCTGATCACTGCATGACAGGCACGTGATCAGTGCCTGCTGAGGTGCGGGATCAGCGCCTGCTCAGCTGCCTGATAATCGCCAGCTGGGCCGCAGGATTCATGCCTGCTCAGCTGCCTGAAAACCGCCAGCTGGGCCACAGGATTCAGGCCTGCTCAGCTGCCTGATAACCGCCAGCTGGGCCGCAGGATTCATGCCTGCTCAGCTGCCTGATAACCGCCAGCTGGGCCGCAGGATTCATGCCTGCTCAGCTGCCTGATAACCGCCAGCTGGGCCGCAGGATTCATGCCTGCTCAGCTGCCTGATAACCGCCAGCTGGGCCGCAGGATTCATGCCTGCTCAGCTGCTGATAACCGCCAGCTGGGCCGCAGGATTCATGCCTGCTCAGCTGCCTGATAACCGCCAGCTGGGCCGCAGGATTCACGCCTGCTCAGCTGCCTGATAACCGCCAGCTGGGCCGCAGGATTCATGCCTGCTCAGCTGCCTGATAACCGCCAGCTGGGCCGCAGGATTCACGCCTGCTCAGCTGCCTGATAACCGCCAGCTGGGCCGCAGGATTCACGCCTGCTCAGCTGCCTGATAACCGCCAGCTGGGCCGCAGGATTCACGCCTGCTCAGCTGCCTGATAACCGCCAGCTGGGCCGCAGGATTCATGCCTGCTCAGCTGCCTGATAACCGCCAGCTGGGCCGCAGGATTCGCCTGCTCAGCTGCCTGATAACCGCCAGCTGGGCCGCAGGATTCACGCCTGCTCAGCTGCCTGATAACCGCCAGCTGGGCCGCAGGATTCATGCCTGCTCAGCTGCTTGATTCTTGCCTGCTGAGGCACATGATCCGTGCAGGAGAGCTACCTGATCAGCACATGAGCAGTCACATGATCAGCGCCTCTCAGTCACCTGATCACTGCATGACAGGCACGTGATCAGTGCCTGCTGAGGTGCGGGATCAGCGCCTGCTCAGCTGCCTGATAAGTGCCAGCTGGGCCGCAGGATTCACGCCTGCTCAGCTGCGTGATAACCGCCAGCTGGGCCGCAGGATTCATGCCTGCTCAGCTGCCTGATAACCGCCAGCTGGGCCGCAGGATTCACGCCTGCTCAGCTGCCTGATAACCGCCAGCTGGGCCGCAGGATTCATGCCTGCTCAGCTGCCTGATAACCGCCAGCTGGGCCGCAGGATTCATGCCTGCTCAGCTGCCTGATAACCGCCAGCTGGGCCGCAGGATTCACGCCTGCTCAGCTGCCTGATAACCGCCAGCTGGGCCGCAGGATTCACGCCTGCTCAGCTGCCTGATAACCGCCAGCTGGGCCGCAGGATTCATGCCTGCTCAGCTGCCTGATAACCGCCAGCTGGGCCGCAGGATTCACGCCTGCTCAGCTGCCTGATAACCGCCAGCTGGGCCGCAGGATTCATGCCTGCTCAGCTGCCTGATAACCGCCAGCTGGGCCGCAGGATTCATGCCTGCTCAGCTGCCTGATAACCGCCAGCTGGGCCGCAGGATTCACGCCTGCTCAGCTGCCTGATAACCGCCAGCTGGGCCGCAGGATTCATGCCTGCTCAGCTGCCTGATAACCGCCAGCTGGGCCGCAGGATTCACGCCTGCTCAGCTGCCTGATAACCGCCAGCTGGGCCGCAGGATTCATGCCTGCTCAGCTGCCTGATAACCGCCAGCTGGGCCGCAGGATTCATGCCTACTCAGCTGCCTGATAACCGCCAGCTGGGCCGCAGGATTCATGCCTGCTCAGCTGCCTGATAACCGCCAGCTGGGCCGCAGGATTCATGCCTGCTCAGCTGCCTGATAACCGCCAGCTGGGCCGCAGGATTCACGCCTGCTCAGCTGCCTGATAACCGCCAGCTGGGCCGCAGGATTCACGCCTGCTCAGCTGCCTGATAACCGCCAGCTGGGCCGCAGGATTCACGCCTGCTCAGCTGCCTGATAACCGCCAGCTGGGCCGCAGGATTCACGCCTGCTCAGCTGCCTGATAACCGCCAGCTGGGCCGCAGGATTCACGCCTGCTCAGCTGCCTGATAACCGCCAGCTGGGCCGCAGGATTCACGCCTGCTCAGCTGCCTGATAACCGCCAGCTGGGCCGCAGGATTCACGCCTGCTCAGCTGCCTGATAACCGCCAGCTGGGCCGCAGGATTCATGCCTGCTCAGCTGCCTGATAACCGCCAGCTGGGCCGCAGGATTCACGCCTGCTCAGCTGCCTGATAACCGCCAGCTGGGCCGCAGGATTCACGCCTGCTCAGCTGCCTGATAACCGCCAGCTGGGCCGCAGGATTCATGCCTGCTCAGCTGCCTGATAACCGCCAGCTGGGCCGCAGGATTCATGCCTGCTCAGCTGCCTGATAACCGCCAGCTGGGCCGCAGGATTCATGCCTGCTCAGCTGCCTGATAATCGCCAGCTGGGCCGCAGGATTCATGCCTGCTCAGCTGCATGATTCTTGCCTGCTGAGGCACATGATCCGTGCAGGAGAGCTACCTGATCAGCACATGAGCAGTCACATGATCAGCGCCTCTCAGTCACCTGATCACTGCATGACAGGCACGTGATCAGTGCCTGCTGAGGTGCGGGATGAGCGCCTGCTCAGCTGCGTGATAATCGCCAGCTGGGCCGCAGGATTCACGCCTGCTCAGCTGCCTGATAACCGCCAGCTGGGCCGCAGGATTCACGCCTGCTCAGCTGCCTGATAACCGCCAGCTGGGCCGCAGGATTCATGCCTGCTCAGCTGCCTGATAACCGCCAGCTGGGCCGCAGGATTCATGCCTGCTCAGCTGCCTGATAACCGCCAGCTGGGCCGCAGGATTCATGCCTGCTCAGCTGCCTGATAACCGCCAGCTGGGCCGCAGGATTCACGCCTGCTCAGCTGCCTGATAACCGCCAGCTGGGCCGCAGGATTCATGCCTGCTCAGCTGCTTGATTCTTGCCTGCTGAGGCACATGATCCGTGCAGGAGAGCTACCTGATCAGCACATGAGCAGTCACATGATCAGCGCCTCTCAGTCACCTGATCACTGCATGACAGGCACGTGATCAGTGCCTGCTGAGGTGCGGGATCAGCGCCTGCTCAGCTGCCTGATAATGCCAGCTGGGCCGCAGGATTCACGCCTGCTCAGCTGCGTGATAACCGCCAGCTGGGCCGCAGGATACACGCCTGCTCAGCTGCCTGATAACCGCCAGCTGGGCCGCAGGATTCATGCCTGCTCAGCTGCCTGATAACCGCCAGCTGGGCCGCAGGATTCACGCCTGCTCAGCTGCCTGATAACCGCCAGCTGGGCCGCAGGATTCACGCCTGCTCAGCTGCCTGATAACCGCCAGCTGGGCCGCAGGATTCACGCCTGCTCAGCTGCCTGATAACCGCCAGCTGGGCCGCAGGATTCATGCCTGCTCAGCTGCCTGATAACCGCCAGCTGGGCCGCAGGATTCACGCCTGCTCAGCTGCCTGATAACCGCCAGCTGGGCCGCAGGATTCACGCCTGCTCAGCTGCCTGATAACCGCCAGCTGGGCCGCAGGATTCATGCCTGCTCAGCTGCTTGATTCTTGCCTGCTGAGGCACATGATCCGTGCAGGAGAGCTACCTGATCAGCACATGAGCAGTCACATGATCAGCGCCTCTCTGTCACCTGATCACTGCATGACAGGCACGTGATCAGTGCCTGCTGAGGTGCGGGATCAGCGCCTGCTCAGCTGCCTGATAATCGCCAGCTGGGCCGCAGGATTCACGCCTGCTCAGCTGCCTGATTCTTGCCTGCTGAGGCACATGATCCGTGCAGGAGAGCTGCCTGATCAGCACATGAGCAGTCACATGATCAGCGCCTCTCAGTCACCTGATCACTGCATGACAGGCACGTGATCAGTGCCTGCTGAGGTGCGGGATTCACGCCTGCTCAGCTGCCTGATAATCGCCAGCTGGGCCGCAGGATTCATGCCTGCTCAGCTGCCTGATTCTTGCCTGCTGAGGCACATGATCCGTGCAGGAGAGCTACCTGATCAGCACATGAGCAGTCACATGATCAGCGCCTCTCAGTCACCTGATCACTGCATGACAGGCACGTGATCAGTGCCTGCTGAGGTGCGGGATCAGCGCCTGCTCAGCTGCCTGATAATCGCCAGCTGGGCCGCAGGATTCATGCCTGCTCAGCTGCCTGATAACCGCCAGCTGGGCCGCAGGATTCACGCCTGCTCAGCTGCCTGATAACCGCCAGCTGGGCCGCAGGATTCACGCCTGCTCAGCTGCCTGATAACCGCCAGCTGGGCCGCAGGATTCACGCCTGCTCAGCTGCCTGATAACCGCCAGCTGGGCCGCAGGATTCACGCCTGCTCAGCTGCCTGATAACCGCCAGCTGGGCCGCAGGATTCACGCCTGCTCAGCTGCCTGATAACCGCCAGCTGGGCCGCAGGATTCATGCCTGCTCAGCTGCCTGATAACCGCCAGCTGGGCCGCAGGATTCATGCCTGCTCAGCTGCCTGATAACCGCCAGCTGGGCCGCAGGATTCACGCCTGCTCAGCTGCCTGATAACCGCCAGCTGGGCCGCAGGATTCACGCCTGCTCAGCTGCCTGATAACCGCCAGCTGGGCCGCAGGATTCATGCCTGCTCAGCTGCCTGATAACCGCCAGCTGGGCCGCTGGATTCACGCCTGCTCAGCTGCCTGATAACCGCCAGCTGGGCCGCAGGATTCATGCCTGCTCAGCTGCCTGATAACCGCCAGCTGGGCCGCAGGATTCATGCCTGCTCAGCTGCCTGATAACCGCCAGCTGGGCCGCAGGATTCACGCCTGCTCAGCTGCCTGATAACCGCCAGCTGGGCCGCAGGATTCACGCCTGCTCAGCTGCCTGATAACCGCCAGCTGGGCCGCAGGATTCACGCCTGCTCAGCTGCCTGATAACCGCCAGCTGGGCCGCAGGATTCACGCCTGCTCAGCTGCCTGATAACCGCCAGCTGGGCCGCAGGATTCACGCCTGCTCAGCTGCCTGATAACCGCCAGCTGGGCCGCAGGATTCACGCCTGCTCAGCTGCCTGATAACCGCCAGCTGGGCCGCAGGATTCATGCCTGCTCAGCTGCCTGATAACCGCCAGCTGGGCCGCAGGATTCATGCCTGCTCAGCTGCTTGATTCTTGCCTGCTGAGGCACATGATCCGTGCAGGAGACCTACCTGATCAGCACATGAGCAGTCACATGATCAGCGCCTCTCAGTCACCTGATCACTGCATGACAGGCACGTGATCAGTGCCTGCTGAGGTGCGGGATCAGCGCCTGCTCAGCTGCCTGATAATGCCAGCTGGGCCGCAGGATTCACGCCTGCTCAACTGCCTGATAACCGCCAGCTGGGCCGCAGGATTCACGCCTGCTCAGCTGCCTGATAACCGCCAGCTGGGCCGCAGGATTCACGCCTGCTCAGCTGCCTGATAACCGCCAGCTGGGCCGCAGGATTCATGCCTGCTCAGCTGCCTGATAACCGCCAGCTGGGCCGCAGGATTCACGCCTGCTCAGCTGCCTGATAACCGCCAGCTGGGCCGCAGGATTCATGCCTGCTCAGCTGCCTGATAACCGCCAGCTGGGCCGCAGGATTCATGCCTGCTCAGCTGCCTGATAACCGCCAGCTGGGCCGCAGGATTCACGCCTGCTCAGCTTCCTGATAACCGCCAGCTGGGCCGCAGGATTCATGCCTTCTCAGCTGCTTGATTCTTGCCTGCTGAGGCACATGATCCGTGCAGGAGAGCTACCTGATCAGCACATGAGCAGTCACATGATCAGCGCCTCTCAGTCACCTGATCACTGCATGACAGGCACGTGATCAGTGCCTGCTGAGGTGCGGGATCAGCGCCTGCTCAGCTGCCTGATAAGTGCCAGCTGGGCCGCGGGATTCACGCCTGCTCAGCTGCCTGATAATCGCCAGCTGGGCCGCAGGATTCACGCCTGCTCAGCTGCCTGATAACCGCCAGCTGGGCCGCAGGATTCACGCCTGCTCAGCTGCCTGATAACCGCCAGCTGGGCCGCAGGATTCACGCCTGCTCAGCTGCCTGATAACCGCCAGCTGGGCCGCAGGATTCATGCCTGCTCAGCTGCCTGATAACCGCCAGCTGGGCCGCAGGATTCACGCCTGCTCAGCTGCCTGATAACCGCCAGCTGGGCCGCAGGATTCACGCCTGCTCAGCTGCCTGATAACCGCCAGCTGGGCCGCAGGATTCACGCCTGCTCAGCTGCCTGATAACCGCCAGCTGGGCCGCAGGATTCACGCCTGCTCAGCTGCCTGATAACCGCCAGCTGGGCCGCAGGATTCACGCCTGCTCAGCTGCCTGATAACCGCCAGCTGGGCCGCAGGATTCACGCCTGCTCAGCTGCCTGATAACCGCCAGCTGGGCCGCAGGATTCACGCCTGCTCAGCTGCCTGATAACCGCCAGCTGGGCCGCAGGATTCATGCCTGCTCAGCTGCCTGATAACCGCCAGCTGGGCCGCAGGATTCATGCCTGCTCAGCTGCCTGATAACCGCCAGCTGGGCCGCAGGATTCACGCCTGCTCAGCTGCCTGATAACCGCCAGCTGGGCCGCAGGATTCACGCCTGCTCAGCTGCCTGATAACCGCCAGCTGGGCCGCAGGATTCACGCCTGCTCAGCTGCCTGATAACCGCCAGCTGGGCCGCAGGATTCACGCCTGCTCAGCTGCCTGATAACCGCCAGCTGGGCCGCAGGATTCACGCCTGCTCAGCTGCCTGATAACCGCCAGCTGGGCCGCAGGATTCGCCTGCTCAGCTGCCTGATAACCGCCAGCTGGGCCGCAGGATTCACGCCTGCTCAGCTGCCTGATAACCGCCAGCTGGGCCGCAGGATTCACGCCTGCTCAGCTGCCTGATAACCGCCAGCTGGGCCGCAGGATTCATGCCTGCTCAGCTGCCTGATAACCGCCAGCTGGGCCGCAGGATTCACGCCTGCTCAGCTGCCTGATAACCGCCAGCTGGGCCGCAGGATTCACGCCTGCTCAGCTGCCTGATAACCGCCAGCTGGGCCGCAGGATTCACGCCTGCTCAGCTGCCTGATAACCGCCAGCTGGGCCGCAGGATTCGCCTGCTCAGCTGCCTGATAACCGCCAGCTGGGCCGCAGGATTCACGCCTGCTCAGCTGCCTGATAACCGCCAGCTGGGCCGCAGGATTCACGCCTGCTCAGCTGCCTGATAACCGCCAGCTGGGCCGCAGGATTCACGCCTGCTCAGCTGCCTGATAACCGCCAGCTGGGCCGCAGGATTCACGCCTGCTCAGCTGCCTGATAACCGCCAGCTGGGCCGCAGGATTCACGCCTGCTCAGCTGCCTGATAACCGCCAGCTGGGCCGCAGGATTCACGCCTGCTCAGCTGCCTGATAACCGCCAGCTGGGCCGCAGGATTCATGCCTGCTCAGCTGCCTGATAACCGCCAGCTGGGCCGCAGGATTCACGCCTGCTCAGCTGCCTGATAACCGCCAGCTGGGCCGCAGGATTCACGCCTGCTCAGCTGCCTGATAACCGCCAGCTGGGCCGCAGGATTCACGCCTGCTCAGCTGCATGATTCTTGCCTGCTGAGGCACATGATCCGTGCAGGAGAGCTACCTGATCAGCACATGAGCAGTCACATGATCAGCGCCTCTCAGTCACCTGATCACTGCATGACAGGCACGTGATCAGTGCCTGCTGAGGTGCGGGATGAGCGCCTGCTCAGCTGCCTGATAACCGCCAGCTGGGCCGCAGGATTCATGCCTGCTCAGCTGCCTGATAACCGCCAGCTGGGCCGCAGGATTCACGCCTGCTCAGCTGCCTGATAACCGCCAGCTGGGCCGCAGGATTCACGCCTGCTCAGCTTCCTGATAACCGCCAGCTGGGCCGCAGGATTCATGCCTGCTCAGCTGCCTGATAACCGCCAGCTGGGCCGCAGGATTCATGCCTGCTCAGCTGCCTGATTCTTGCCTGCTGAGGCACATGATCCGTGCAGGAGAGCTACCTGATCAGCACATGAGCAGTCACATGATCAGCGCCTCTCAGTCACCTGATCACTGCATGACAGGCACGTGATCAGTGCCTGCTGAGGTGCGGGATCAGCGCCTGCTCAGCTGCCTGATAATGCCAGCTGGGCCGCAGGATTCACGCCTGCTCAACTGCCTGATAACCGCCAGCTGGGCCGCAGGATTCACGCCTGCTCAGCTGCCTGATAACCGCCAGCTGGGCCGCAGGATTCACGCCTGCTCAGCTGCCTGATAACCGCCAGCTGGGCCGCAGGATTCACGCCTGCTCAGCTGCCTGATAACCGCCAGCTGGGCCGCAGGATTCACGCCTGCTCAGCTGCCTGATAACCGCCAGCTGGGCCGGAGGATTCACGCCTGCTCAGCTGCCTGATAACCGCCAGCTGGGCCGCAGGATTCACGCCTGCTCAGCTGCCTGATAACCGCCAGCTGGGCCGCAGGATTCACGCCTGCTCAGCTGCCTGATAACCGCCAGCTGGGCCGCAGGATTCACGCCTGCTCAGCTGCCTGATAACCGCCAGCTGGGCCGCAGGATTCACGCCTGCTCAGCTGCCTGATAACCGCCAGCTGGGCCGCAGGATTCACGCCTGCTCAGCTGCCTGATAACCGCCAGCTGGGCCGCAGGATTCACGCCTGCTCAGCTGCCTGATAACCGCCAGCTGGGCCGCAGGATTCACGCCTGTTCAGCTGCCTGATAACCGCCAGCTGGGCCGCAGGATTCACGCC
The DNA here is from genome assembly GCF_032452875.1 of Bos javanicus. Lineage (NCBI taxonomy): Eukaryota > Metazoa > Chordata > Mammalia > Artiodactyla > Bovidae > Bos > Bos javanicus. The sequence goes on along the minus strand of NW_026893903.1, from coordinate 170,814 downwards.
TGCTCAGCTGCCTGATAACCGCCAGCTGGGCCGCAGGATTCACGCCTGCTCAGCTGCCTGATAACCGCCAGCTGGGCCGCAGGATTCACGCCTGCTCAGCTGCCTGATAACCGCCAGCTGGGCCGCAGGATTCACGCCTGCTCAGCTGCCTGATTCTTGCCTGCTGAGGCACATGATCCGTGCAGGAGAGCTACCAGATCAGCACATGAGCAGTCACATGATCAGCGCCTCTCTGTCACCTGATCACTGCATGACAGGCTCGTGATCAGTGCCTGCTGTGGTGCGGGATCAGCGCCTGCTCAGCTGCCTGATAATCGCCAGCTGGGCCGCAGGATTCACGCCTGCTCAGCTGCCTGATAACCGCCAGCTGGGCCGCAGGATTCACGCCTGCTCAGCTGCCTGATTCTTGCCTGCTGAGGCACATGATCCGTGCAGGAGAGCTACCTGATCAGCACATGAGCAGTCACATGATCAGCGCCTCTCAGTCACCTGATCACTGCATGACAGGCACGTGATCAGTGCCTGCTGAGGTGCGGGATCAGCGCCTGCTCAGCTGCCTGATAATCGCCAGCTGGGCCGCAGGATTCACGCCTGCTCAGCTGCCTGATAACCGCCAGCTGGGCCGCAGGATTCACGCCTGCTCAGCTGACTGGTAACCGCCAGCTGGGCCGCAGGATTCACGCCTGCTCAGCTGCCTGATAACCGCCAGCTGGGCCGCAGGATTCACGCCTGCTCAGCTGCCTGATAACCGCCAGCTGGGCCGCAGGATTCACGCCTGCTCAGCTGACTGATAACCGCCAGCTGGGCCGCAGGATTCACGCCTGCTCAGCTGCCTGATAACCGCCAGCTGGGCCGCAGGATTCACGCCTGCTCAGCTGCCTGATAACCGCCAGCTGGGCCGCAGGATTCACGCCTGCTCAGCTGCCTGATAATCGCCAGCTGGGCCGCAGGATTCACGCCTGCTCAGCTGCCTGATAATCGCCAGCTGGGCCGCAGGATTCACGCCTGCTCAGCTGCCTGATTCTTGCCTGCTGAGGCACATGATCCGTGCAGGAGAGCTACCTGATCAGCACATGAGCAGTCACATGATCAGCGCCTCTCAGTCACCTGATCACTGCATGACAGGCACGTGATCAGTGCCTGCTGAGGTGCGGGATCAGCGCCTGCTCAGCTGCCTGATAATCGCCAGCTGGGCCGCAGGATTCACGCCTGCTCAGCTGCCTGATAACCGCCAGCTGGGCCGCAGGATTCACGCCTGCTCAGCTGCCTGATAACCGCCAGCTGGGCCGCAGGATTCACGCCTGCTCAGCTGCCTGATTCTTGCCTGCTGAGGCACATGATCCGTGCAGGAGAGCTACCTGATCAGCACATGAGCAGTCACATGATCAGCGCCTCTCAGTCACCTGATCACTGCATGACAGGCACGTGATCAGTGCCTGCTGAGGTGCGGGATCAGCGCCTGCTCAGCTGCCTGATAATCGCCAGCTGGGCCGCAGGATTCACGCCTGCTCAGCTGCCTGATAACCGCCAGCTGGGCCACAGGATTCACGCCTGCTCAGCTGCCTGATAACCGCCAGCTGGGCCGCAGGATTCACGCCTGCTCAGCTGCCTGATTCTTGCCTGCTGAGGCACATGATCCGTGCAGGAGAGCTGCCTGATCAGCACATGAGCAGTCACATGATCAGCGCCTCTCAGTCACCTGATCACTGCATGACAGGCACGTGATCAGTGCCTGCTGAGGTGCGGGATCAGCGCCTGCTCAGCTGCCTGATAATCGCCAGCTGGGCCGCAGGATTCACGCCTGCTCAGCTGCCTGATAACCGCCAGCTGGGCCGCAGGATTCACGCCTGCTCAGCTGCCTGATAACCGCCAGCTGGGCCGCAGGATTCACGCCTGCTCAGCTGCCTGATAACCGCCAGCTGGGCCGCAGGATTCACGCCTGCTCAGCTGCCTGATAACCGCCAGCTGGGCCGCAGGATTCACGCCTGCTCAGCTGCCTGATAACCGCCAGCTGGGCCGCAGGATTCACGCCTGCTCAGCTGCCTGATAACCGCCAGCTGGGCCGCAGGATTCACGCCTGCTCAGCTGCCTGATAACCGCCAGCTGGGCCGCAGGATTCACGCCTGCTCAGCTGCCTGATAACCGCCAGCTGGGCCGCAGGATTCACGCCTGCTCAGCTGCCTGATAACCGCCAGCTGGGCCGCAGGATTCACGCCTGCTCAGCTGCCTGATAACCGCCAGCTGGGCCGCAGGATTCACGCCTGCTCAGCTGCCTGATAACCGCCAGCTGGGCCGCAGGATTCACGCCTGCTCAGCTGCCTGATAACCGCCAGCTGGGCCGCAGGATTCACGCCTGCTCAGCTGCCTGATAACCGCCAGCTGGGCCGCAGGATTCACGCCTGCTCAGCTGCCTGATAACCGCCAGCTGGGCCGCAGGATTCACGCCTGCTCAGCTGCCTGATAACCGCCAGCTGGGCCGCAGGATTCGCCTGCTCAGCTGCCTGATAACCGCCAGCTGGGCCGCAGGATTCACGCCTGCTCAGCTGCCTGATAACCGCCAGCTGGGCCGCAGGATTCACGCCTGCTCAGCTGCCTGATAACCGCCAGCTGGGCCGCAGGATTCACGCCTGCTCAGCTGCCTGATAACCGCCAGCTGGGCCGCAGGATTCACGCCTGCTCAGCTGCCTGATAACCGCCAGCTGGGCCGCAGGATTCACGCCTGCTCAGCTGCCTGATAACCGGCAGCTGGGCCGCAGGATTCACGCCTGCTCAGCTGCCTGATAATCGCCAGCTGGGCCGCAGGATTCATGCCTGCTCAGCTGCTTGATTCTTGCCTGCTGAGGCACATGATCCGTGCAGGAGACCTACCTGATCAGCACATGAGCAGTCACATGATCAGCGCCTCTCAGTCACCTGATCACTGCATGACAGGCACGTGATCAGTGCCTGCTGAGGTGCGGGATCAGCGCCTGCTCAGCTGCCTGATAATGCCAGCTGGGCCGCAGGATTCACGCCTGCTCAACTGCCTGATAACCGCCAGCTGGGCCGCAGGATTCACGCCTGCTCAGCTGCCTGATAACCGCCAGCTGGGCCGTAGGATTCACGCCTGCTCAGCTGCCTGATAACCGCCAGCTGGGCCGCAGGATTCACGCCTGCTCAGCTGCCTGATAACCGCCAGCTGGGCCGCAGGATTCACGCCTGCTCAGCTGCCTGATAACCGCCAGCTGGGCCGCAGGATTCACGCCTGCTCAGCTGCCTGATAACCGCCAGCTGGGCCGTAGGATTCACGCCTGCTCAGCTGCCTGATAACCGCCAGCTGGGCCGCAGGATTCACGCCTGCTCAGCTGCCTGATAACCGCCAGCTGGGCCGCAGGATTCATGCCTGCTCAGCTGCTTGATTCTTGCCTGCTGAGGCACATGATCCGTGCAGGAGAGCTACCTGATCAGCACATGAGCAGTCACATGATCAGCGCCTCTCAGTCACCTGATCACTGCATGACAGGCACGTGATCAGTGCCTGCTGAGGTGCGGGATCAGCGCCTGCTCAGCTGCCTGATAATGCCAGCTGGGCCGCAGGATTCACGCCTGCTCAACTGCCTGATAACCGCCAGCTGGGCCGCAGGATTCACGCCTGCTCAGCTGCCTGATAACCGCCAGCTGGGCCGCAGGATTCACGCCTGCTCAGCTGCCTGATAACCGCCAGCTGGGCCGCAGGATTCACGCCTGCTCAGCTGCCTGATAACCGCCAGCTGGGCCGCAGGATTCACGCCTGCTCAGCTGCCTGATAACCGCCAGCTGGGCCGCAGGATTCACGCCTGCTCAGCTGCCTGATAACCGCCAGCTGGGCCGCAGGATTCACGCCTGCTCAGCTGCCTGATAACCGCCAGCTGGGCCGCAGGATTCACGCCTGCTCAGCTGCCTGATAACCGCCAGCTGGGCCGCAGGATTCACGCCTGCTCAGCTGCCTGATAACCGCCAGCTGGGCCGCAGGATTCACGCCTGCTCAGCTGCCTGATAACCGCCAGCTGGGCCGCAGGATTCACGCCTGCTCAGCTGCCTGATAACCGCCAGCTGGGCCGCAGGATTCACGCCTGCTCAGCTGCCTGATAACCGCCAGCTGGGCCGCAGGATTCACGCCTGCTCAGCTGCCTGATAACCGCCAGCTGGGCCGCAGGATTCACGCCTGCTCAGCTGCCTGATAACCGCCAGCTGGGCCGCAGGATTCACGCCTGCTCAGCTGCCTGATAACCGCCAGCTGGGCCGCAGGATTCACGCCTGCTCAGCTGCCTGATAACCGCCAGCTGGGCCGCAGGATTCACGCCTGCTCAGCTGCCTGATAACCGCCAGCTGGGCCGCAGGATTCACGCCTGCTCAGCTGCCTGATAACCGCCAGCTGGGCCGCAGGATTCACGCCTGCTCAGCTGCCTGATAACCGCCAGCTGGGCCGCAGGATTCACGCCTGCTCAGCTGCCTGATAACCGCCAGCTGGGCCGCAGGATTCACGCCTGCTCAGCTGCCTGATAACCGCCAGCTGGGCCGCAGGATTCACGCCTGCTCAGCTGCCTGATAACCGCCAGCTGGGCCGCAGGATTCACGCCTGCTCAGCTGCATGATAACCGCCAGCTGGCCCACAGGATTCACACCTGCTCAGCTGCCTGATAACCGCCAGCTGGGCCGCAGGATTCACGCCTGCTCAGCTGCCTGATAACCGCCAGCTGGGCCGCAGGATTCACGCCTGCTCAGCTGCCTGATAACCGCCAGCTGGGCCGCAGGATTCACGCCTGCTCAGCTGCTTGATTCTTGCCTGCTGAGGCACATGATCCGTGCAGGAGAGCTACCTGATCAGCACATGAGCAGTCACATGATCAGCGCCTCTCAGTCACCTGATCACTGCATGACAGGCACGTGATCAGTGCCTGCTGAGGTGCGGGATCAGCGCCTGCTCAGCTGCCTGATAATGCCAGCTGGGCCGCAGGATTCACGCCTGCTCAACTGCCTGATAACCGCCAGCTGGGCCGCAGGATTCACGCCTGCTCAGCTGCCTGATAACCGCCAGCTGGGCCGCAGGATTCACGCCTGCTCAGCTGCCTGATAACCGCCAGCTGGGCCGCAGGATTCACGCCTGCTCAGCTGCCTGATAACCGCCAGCTGGGCCGCAGGATTCGCCTGCTCAGCTGCCTGATAACCGCCAGCTGGGCCGCAGGATTCACGCCTGCTCAGCTGCCTGATAACCGCCAGCTGGGCCGCAGGATTCACGCCTGCTCAGCTGCCTGATAACCGCCAGCTGGGCCGCAGGATTCACGCCTGCTCAGCTGCCTGATAACCGCCAGCTGGGCCGCAGGATTCACGCCTGCTCAGCTGCCTGATAACCGCCAGCTGGGCCGCAGGATTCACGCCTGCTCAGCTGCCTGATAACCGCCAGCTGGGCCGCAGGATTCACGCCTGCTCAGCTGCCTGATAACCGCCAGCTGGGCCGCAGGATTCACGCCTGCTCAGCTGCCTGATAACCGCCAGCTGGGCCGCAGGATTCACGCCTGCTCAGCTGCCTGATAACCGCCAGCTGGGCCGCAGGATTCACGCCTGCTCAGCTGCCTGATAACCGCCAGCTGGGCCGCAGGATTCACGCCTGCTCAGCTGCCTGATAACCGCCAGCTGGGCCGCAGGATTCACGCCTGCTCAGCTGCCTGATAACCGCCAGCTGGGCCGCAGGATTCACGCCTGCTCAGCTGCCTGATAACCGCCAGCTGGGCCGCAGGATTCACGCCTGCTCAGCTGCCTGATAACCGCCAGCTGGGCCGCAGGATTCCGCCTGCTCAGCTGCTTGATTCTTGCCTGCTGAGGCACATGATCCGTGCAGGAGAGCTACCTGATCAGCACATGAGCAGTCACATGATCAGCGCCTCTCAGTCACCTGATCACTGCATGACAGGCACGTGATCAGTGCCTGCTGAGGTGCGGGATGAGCGCCTGCTCAGCTGCCTGATAACCGCCAGCTGGGCCGCAGGATTCACGCCTGCTCAGCTGCCTGATAACCGCCAGCTGGGCCGCAGGATTCACGCCTGCTCAGCTGCCTGATAACCGCCAGCTGGGCCGCAGGATTCACGCCTGCTCAGCTGCCTGATAACCGCCAGCTGGGCCGCAGGATTCACGCCTGCTCAGCTGCCTGATAACCGCCAGCTGGGCCGCAGGATTCACGCCTGCTCAGCTGCCTGATAACCGCCAGCTGGGCCGCAGGATTCACGCCTGCTCAGCTGCCTGATAACCGCCAGCTGGGCCGCAGGATTCACGCCTGCTCAGCTGCTTGATTCTTGCCTGCTGAGGCACATGATCCGTGCAGGAGAGCTACCTGATCAGCACATGAGCAGTCACATGATCAGCGCCTCTCAGTCACCTGATCACTGCATGACAGGCACGTGATCAGTGCCTGCTGAGGTGCGGGATCAGCGCCTGCTCAGCTGCCTGATAAGTGCCAGCTGGGCCGCGGGATTCACGCCTGCTCAGCTGCGTGATAACCGCCAGCTGGGCCGCAGGATTCACGCCTGCTCAGCTGCCTGATAACCGCCAGCTGGGCCGCAGGATTCACGCCTGCTCAGCTGCCTGATAACCGCCAGCTGGGCCGCAGGATTCACGCCTGCTCAGCTGCCTGATAACCGCCAGCTGGGCCGCAGGATTCACGCCTGCTCAGCTGCCTGATAACCGCCAGCTGGGCCGCAGGATTCACGCCTGCTCAGCTGCCTGATAACCGCCAGCTGGGCCGCAGGATTCACGCCTGCTCAGCTGCCTGATAACCGCCAGCTGGGCCGCAGGATTCACGCCTGCTCAGCTGCCTGATAACCGCCAGCTGGGCCGCAGGATTCACGCCTGCTCAGCTGCCTGATAACCGCCAGCTGGGCCGCAGGATTCACGCCTGCTCAGCTGCCTGATAACCGCCAGCTGGGCCGCAGGATTCACGCCTGCTCAGCTGCCTGATAACCGCCAGCTGGGCCACAGGATTCACGCCTGCTCAGCTGCCTGATAACCGCCAGCTGGGCCGCAGGATTCACGCCTGCTCAGCTGCCTGATAACCGCCAGCTGGGCCGCAGGATTCACGCCTGCTCAGCTGCCTGATAACCGCCAGCTGGGCCGCAGGATTCACGCCTGCTCAGCTGCCTGATAACCGCCAGCTGGGCCGCAGGATTCACGCCTGCTCAGCTGCCTGATAACCGCCAGCTGGGCCGCAGGATTCACGCCTGCTCAGCTGCCTGATTCTTGCCTGCTGAGGCACATGATCCGTGCAGGAGAGCTACCTGATCAGCACATGAGCAGTCACATGATCAGCGCCTCTCTGTCACCTGATCACTGCATGACAGGCACGTGATCAGTGCCTGCTGAGGTGCGGGATCAGCGCCTGCTCAGCTGCCTGATAATCGCCAGCTGGGCCGCAGGATTCACGCCTGCTCAGCTGCCTGATAACCGCCAGCTGGGCCGCAGGATTCACGCCTGCTCAGCTGCCTGATTCTTGCCTGCTGAGGCACATGATCCGTGCAGGAGAGCTACCTGATCAGCACATGAGCAGTCACATGATCAGCGCCTCTCAGTCACCTGATCACTGCATGACAGGCACGTGATCAGTGCCTGCTGAGGTGCGGGATCAGCGCCTGCTCAGCTGCCTGATAATCGCCAGCTGGGCCGCAGGATTCACGCCTGCTCAGCTGCCTGATAACCGCCAGCTGGGCCGCAGGATTCACGCCTGCTCCGCTGCCTGATAACCGCCAGCTGGGCCGCAGGATTCACGCCTGCTCAGCTGCCTGATAACCGCCAGCTGGGCCGCAGGATTCACGCCTGCTCAGCTGCCTGATAATCGCCAGCTGGGCCGCAGGATTCACGCCTGCTCAGCTGACTGATAACCGCCAGCTGGGCCGCAGGATTCACGCCTGCTCAGCTGCCTGATAACCGCCAGCTGGGCCGCAGGATTCACGCCTGCTCAGCTGCCTGATAATCGCCAGCTGGGCCGCAGGATTCACGCCTGCTCAGCTGCCTGATAACCGCCAGCTGGGCCGCAGGATTCACGCCTGCTCAGCTGCCTGATAATCGCCAGCTGGGCCGCAGGATTCACGCCTGCTCAGCTGCATGATTCTTGCCTGCTGAGGCACATGATCCGTGCAGGAGAGCTACCTGATCAGCACATGAGCAGTCACATGATCAGCGCCTCTCAGTCACCTGATCACTGCATGACAGGCACGTGATCAGTGCCTGCTGAGGTGCGGGATCAGCGCCTGCTCAGCTGCCTGATAATCGCCAGCTGGGCCGCAGGATTCACGCCTGCTCAGCTGCCTGATAACCGCCAGCTGGGCCGCAGGATTCACGCCTGCTCAGCTGCCTGATAACCGCCAGCTGGGCCGCAGGATTCACGCCTGCTCAGCTGCCTGATAACCGCCAGCTGGGCCGCAGGATTCACGCCTGCTCAGCTGCCTGATTCTTGCCTGCTGAGGCACATGATCCGTGCAGGAGAGCTACCTGATCAGCACATGAGCAGTCACATGATCAGCGCCTCTCAGTCACCTGATCACTGCATGACAGGCACGTGATCAGTGCCTGCTGAGGTGCGGGATCAGCGCCTGCTCAGCTGCCTGATAATCGCCAGCTGGGCCGCAGGATTCACGCCTGCTCAGCTGCCTGATAACCGCCAGCTGGGCCGCTGGATTCACGCCTGCTCAGCTGACTGGTAACCGCCAGCTGGGCCGCAGGATTCACGCCTGCTCAGCTGCCTGATAACCGCCAGCTGGGCCGCAGGATTCACGCCTGCTCAGCTGCCTGATAATCGCCAGCTGGGCCGCAGGATTCACGCCTGCTCAGCTGACTGATAACCGCCAGCTGGGCCGCAGGATTCACGCCTGCTCAGCTGCCTGATTCTTGCCTGCTGAGGCACATGATCCGTGCAGGAGAGCTACCTGATCAGCACATGAGCAGTCACATGATCAGCGCCTCTCAGTCACCTGATCACTGCATGACAGGCACGTGATCAGTGCCTGCTGAAGTGCGGGATCAGCGCCTGCTCAGCTGCCTGATAATCGCCAGCTGGGCCGCAGGATTCACGCCTGCTCAGCTGCCTGATAACCGCCAGCTGGGCCGCAGGATTCACGCCTGCTCAGCTGCCTGATAACCGCCAGCTGGGCCGCAGGATTCACGCCTGCTCAGCTGCCTGATAACCGCCAGCTGGGCCGCAGGATTCACGCCTGCTCAGCTGCCTGATTCTTGCCTGCTGAGGCACATGATCCGTGCAGGAGAGCTACCTGATCAGCACATGAGCAGTCACATGATCAGCGCCTCTCAGTCACCTGATCACTGCATGACAGGCACGTGATCAGTGCCTGCTGAGGTGCGGGATCAGCGCCTGCTCAGCTGCCTGATAATCGCCAGCTGGGCCGCAGGATTCACGCCTGCTCAGCTGCCTGATAACCGCCAGCTGGGCCGCAGGATTCACGCCTGCTCAGCTGCCTGATAACCGCCAGCTGGGCCGCAGGATTCACGCCTGCTCAGCTGCCTGATAACCGCCAGCTGGGCCGCAGGATTCACGCCTGCTCAGCTGCCTGATAACCGCCAGCTGGGCCGCAGGATTCACGCCTGCTCAGCTGCCTGATAACCGCCAGCTGGGCCGCAGGATTCACGCCTGCTCAGCTGCCTGATAACCGCCAGCTGGGCCGCAGGATTCACGCCTGCTCAGCTGCCTGATAACCGCCAGCTGGGCCGCAGGATTCACGCCTGCTCAGCTGCCTGATAACCGCCAGCTGGGCCGCAGGATTCACGCCTGCTCAGCTGCCTGATAACCGCCAGCTGGGCCGCAGGATTCACGCCTGCTCAGCTGCCTGATAACCGCCAGCTGGGCCGCAGGATTCACGCCTGCTCAGCTGCCTGATAACCGCCAGCTGGGCCGCAGGATTCACGCCTGCTCAGCTGCCTGATAACCGCCAGCTGGGCCGCAGGATTCACGCCTGCTCAGCTGCCTGATAACCGCCAGCTGGGCCGCAGGATTCACGCCTGCTCATCTGCCTGATAACCGCCAGCTGGGCCGCAGGATTCACGCCTGCTCAGCTGCCTGATAACCGCCAGCTGGGCCGCAGGATTCACGCCTGCTCAGCTGCCTGATAACCGCCAGCTGGGCCGCAGGATTCATGCCTGCTCAGCTGCATGATTCTTGCCTGCTGAGGCACATGATCCGTGCAGGAGAGCTACCTGATCAGCACATGAGCAGTCACATGATCAGCGCCTCTCAGTCACCTGATCACTGCATGACAGGCACGTGATCAGTGCCTGCTGAGGTGCGGGATCAGCGCCTGCTCAGCTGCCTGATAATCGCCAGCTGGGCCGCAGGATTCACGCCTGCTCAGCTGCCTGATAACCGCCAGCTGGGCCGCAGGATTCACGCCTGCTCAGCTGCCTGATAACCGCCAGCTGGGCCGCAGGATTCACGCCTGCTCAGCTGCCTGATAACCGCCAGCTGGGCCGCAGGATTCACGCCTGCTCAGCTGCCTGATAACCGCCAGCTGGGCCGCAGGATTCACGCCTGCTCAGCTGCCTGATAACCGCCAGCTGGGCCGCAGGATTCACGCCTGCTCAGCTGCCTGATAACCGCCAGCTGGGCCGCAGGATTCACGCCTGCTCAGCTGCCTGATAACCGCCAGCTGGGCCGCAGGATTCACGCCTGCTCAGCTGCCTGATAACCGCCAGCTGGGCCGCAGGATTCACGCCTGCTCAGCTGCCTGATAACCGCCAGCTGGGCCGCAGGATTCACGCCTGCTCAGCTGCCTGATAACCGCCAGCTGGGCCGCAGGATTCACGCCTGCTCAGCTGCCTGATAACCGCCAGCTGGGCCGCAGGATTCACGCCTGCTCAGCTGCCTGATAACCGCCAGCTGGGCCGCAGGATTCACGCCTGCTCAGCTGCCTGATAACCGCCAGCTGGGCCGCAGGATTCACGCCTGCTCAGCTGCCTGATAACCGCCAGCTGGGCCGCAGGATTCACGCCTGCTCAGCTGCCTGATAACCGCCAGCTGGGCCGCAGGATTCACGCCTGCTCAGCTGCCTGATAACCGCCAGCTGGGCCGCAGGATTCACGCCTGCTCAGCTGCCTGATAACCGCCAGCTGGGCCGCAGGATTCACGCCTGCTCAGCTGCCTGATAACCGCCAGCTGGGCCGCAGGATTCACGCCTGCTCAGCTGCCTGATAACCGCCAGCTGGGCCGCAGGATTCACGCCTGCTCAGCTGCCTGATAACCGCCAGCTGGGCCGCAGGATTCACGCCTGCTCAGCTGCCTGATAACCGCCAGCTGGGCCGCAGGATTCACGCCTGCTCAGCTGCCTGATAACCGCCAGCTGGGCCGCAGGATTCACGCCTGCTCAGCTGCCTGATAACCGCCAGCTGGGCCGCAGGATTCACGCCTGCTCAGCTGCCTGATAACCGCCAGCTGGGCCGCAGGATTCACGCCTGCTCAGCTGCCTGATAACCGCCAGCTGGGCCGCAGGATTCACGCCTGCTCAGCTGCCTGATAACCGCCAGCTGGGCCGCAGGATTCACGCCTGCTCAGCTGCCTGATAACCGCCAGCTGGGCCGCAGGATTCACGCCTGCTCAGCTGCCTGATAACCGCCAGCTGGGCCGCAGGATTCACGCCTGCTCAGCTGCCTGATAACCGCCAGCTGGGCCGCAGGATTCACGCCTGCTCAGCTGCCTGATAACCGCCAGCTGGGCCGCAGGATTCACGCCTGCTCAGCTGCCTGATAACCGCCAGCTGGGCCGCAGGATTCACGCCTGCTCAGCTGCTTGATTCTTGCCTGCTGAGGCACATGATCCGTGCAGGAGAGCTACCTGATCAGCACATGAGCAGTCACATGATCAGCGCCTCTCAGTCACCTGATCACTGCATGACAGGCACGTGATCAGTGCCTGCTGAGGTGCGGGATCAGCGCCTGCTCAGCTGCCTGATAATGCCAGCTGGGCCGCAGGATTCACGCCTGCTCAACTGCCTGATAACCGCCAGCTGGGCCGCAGGATTCACGCCTGCTCAGCTGCCTGATAACCGCCAGCTGGGCCGCAGGATTCACGCCTGCTCAGCTGCCTGATAACCGCCAGCTGGGCCGCAGGATTCACGCCTGCTCAGCTGCCTGATAACCGCCAGCTGGGCCGCAGGATTCACGCCTGCTCAGCTGCCTGATAACCGCCAGCTGGGCCGCAGGATTCACGCCTGCTCAGCTGCCTGATAACCGCCAGCTGGGCCGCAGGATTCACGCCTGCTCAGCTGCCTGATAACCGCCAGCTGGGCCGCAGGATTCACGCCTGCTCAGCTGCCTGATAACCGCCAGCTGGGCCGCAGGATTCACGCCTGCTCAGCTGCCTGATAACCGCCAGCTGGGCCGCAGGATTCACGCCTGCTCAGCTGCCTGATAACCGCCAGCTGGGCCGCAGGATTCACGCCTGCTCAGCTGCCTGATAACCGCCAGCTGGGCCGCAGGATTCACGCCTGCTCAGCTGCCTGATAACCGCCAGCTGGGCCGCAGGATTCACGCCTGCTCAGCTGCCTGATAACCGCCAGCTGGGCCGCAGGATTCACGCCTGCTCAGCTGCCTGATAACCGCCAGCTGGGCCGCAGGATTCACGCCTGCTCAGCTGCCTGATAACCGCCAGCTGGGCCGCAGGATTCACGCCTGCTCAGCTGCTTGATTCTTGCCTGCTGAGGCACATGATCCGTGCAGGAGAGCTACCTGATCAGCACATGAGCAGTCACATGATCAGCGCCTCTCAGTCACCTGATCACTGCATGACAGGCACGTGATCAGTGCCTGCTGAGGTGCGGGATCAGCGCCTGCTCAGCTGCCTGATAATCGCCAGCTGGGCCGCAGGATTCACGCCTGCTCAGCTGCCTGATAACCGCCAGCTGGGCCGCAGGATTCACGCCTGCTCAGCTGCCTGATAACCGCCAGCTGGGCCGCAGGATTCACGCCTGCTCAGCTGCCTGATAACCGCCAGCTGGGCCGCAGGATTCACGCCTGCTCAGCTGCCTGATAACCGCCAGCTGGGCCGCAGGATTCACGCCTGCTCAGCTGCCTGATAACCGCCAGCTGGGCCGCAGGATTCACGCCTGCTCAGCTGCCTGATAACCGCCAGCTGGGCCGCAGGATTCACGCCTGCTCAGCTGCCTGATAACCGCCAGCTGGGCCGCAGGATTCACGCCTGCTCAGCTGCCTGATAACCGCCAGCTGGGCCGCAGGATTCACGCCTGCTCAGCTGCCTGATAACCGCCAGCTGGGCCGCAGGATTCACGCCTGCTCAGCTGCCTGATAACCGCCAGCTGGGCCGCAGGATTCACGCCTGCTCAGCTGCCTGATAACCGCCAGCTGGGCCGCAGGATTCACGCCTGCTCAGCTGCCTGATAACTGCCAGCTGGGCCGCAGGATTCACGCCTGCTCAGCTGCATGATTCTTGCCTGCTGAGGCACATGATCCGTGCAGGAGAGCTACCTGATCAGCACATGAGCAGTCACATGATCAGCGCCTCTCAGTCACCTGATCACTGCATGACAGGCACGTGATCAGTGCCTGCTGAGGTGCGGGATCAGCGCCTGCTCAGCTGCCTGATAATCGCCAGCTGGGCCGCAGGATTCACGCCTGCTCAGCTGCCTGATAACCGCCAGCTGGGCCGCAGGATTCACGCCTGCTCAGCTGCCTGATAACCGCCAGCTGGGCCGCAGGATTCACGCCTGCTCAGCTGCCTGATAACCGCCAGCTGGGCCGCAGGATTCACGCCTGCTCAGCTGCCTGATAACCGCCAGCTGGGCCGCAGGATTCACGCCTGCTCAGCTGCCTGATAACCGCCAGCTGGGCCGCAGGATTCACGCCTGCTCAGCTGCCTGATAACCGCCAGCTGGGCCGCAGGATTCACGCCTGCTCAGCTGCCTGATAACCGCCAGCTGGGCCGCAGGATTCACGCCTGCTCAGCTGCCTGATAACCGCCAGCTGGGCCGCAGGATTCACGCCTGCTCAGCTGCCTGATAACCGCCAGCTGGGCCGCAGGATTCACGCCTGCTCAGCTGCCTGATAACCGCCAGCTGGGCCGCAGGATTCACGCCTGCTCAGCTGCCTGATAACCGCCAGCTGGGCCGCAGGATTCACGCCTGCTCAGCTGCCTGATAACCGCCAGCTGGGCCGCAGGATTCACGCCTGCTCAGCTGCCTGATAACCGCCAGCTGGGCCGCAGGATTCACGCCTGCTCAGCTGCCTGATAACCGCCAGCTGGGCCGCAGGATTCACGCCTGCTCAGCTGCCTGATAACCGCCAGCTGGGCCGCAGGATTCACGCCTGCTCAGCTGCCTGATAACCGCCAGCTGGGCCGCAGGATTCACGCCTGCTCAGCTGCCTGATAACCGCCAGCTGGGCCGCAGGATTCACGCCTGCTCAGCTGCCTGATAACCGCCAGCTGGGCCGCAGGATTCACGCCTGCTCAGCTGCTTGATTCTTGCCTGCTGAGGCACATGATCCGTGCAGGAGAGCTACCTGATCAGCACATGAGCAGTCACATGATCAGCGCCTCTCAGTCACCTGATCACTGCATGACAGGCACGTGATCAGTGCCTGCTGAGGTGCGGGATCAGCGCCTGCTCAGCTGCCTGATAATGCCAGCTGGGCCGCAGGATTCACGCCTGCTCAACTGCCTGATAACCGCCAGCTGGGCCGCAGGATTCACGCCTGCTCAGCTGCCTGATAACCGCCAGCTGGGCCGCAGGATTCACGCCTGCTCAGCTGCCTGATAACCGCCAGCTGGGCCGCAGGATTCGCCTGCTCAGCTGCCTGATAACCGCCAGCTGGGCCGCAGGATTCACGCCTGCTCAGCTGCCTGATAACCGCCAGCTGGGCCGCAGGATTCACGCCTGCTCAGCTGCCTGATAACCGCCAGCTGGGCCGCAGGATTCACGCCTGCTCAGCTGCTTGATTCTTGCCTGCTGAGGCACATGATCCGTGCAGGAGAGCTACCTGATCAGCACATGAGCAGTCACATGATCAGCGCCTCTCAGTCACCTGATCACTGCATGACAGGCACGTGATCAGTGCCTGCTGAGGTGCGGGATCAGCGCCTGCTCAGCTGCCTGATAATCGCCAGCTGGGCCGCAGGATTCACGCCTGCTCAGCTGCCTGATAACCGCCAGCTGGGCCGCAGGATTCACGCCTGCTCAGCTGCCTGATAACCGCCAGCTGGGCCGCAGGATTCACGCCTGCTCAGCTGCCTGATAACCGCCAGCTGGGCCGCAGGATTCACGCCTGCTCAGCTGCCTGATAACCGCCAGCTGGGCCGCAGGATTCACGCCTGCTCAGCTGCCTGATAACCGCCAGCTGGGCCGCAGGATTCACGCCTGCTCAGCTGCCTGATAACCGCCAGCTGGGCCGCAGGATTCACGCCTGCTCAGCTGCCTGATAACCGCCAGCTGGGCCGCAGGATTCACGCCTGCTCAGCTGCCTGATAACCGCCAGCTGGGCCGCAGGATTCACGCCTGCTCAGCTGCCTGATAACCGCCAGCTGGGCCGCAGGATTCACGCCTGCTCAGCTGCCTGATAACCGCCAGCTGGGCCGCAGGATTCACGCCTGCTCAGCTGCCTGATAACCGCCAGCTGGGCCGCAGGATTCACGCCTGCTCAGCTGCCTGATAACCGCCAGCTGGGCCGCAGGATTCACGCCTGCTCAGCTGCCTGATAACCGCCAGCTGGGCCGCAGGATTCACGCCTGCTCAGCTGCCTGATAACCGCCAGCTGGGCCGCAGGATTCACGCCTGCTCAGCTGCCTGATAACCGCCAGCTGGGCCGCAGGATTCACGCCTGCTCAGCTGCCTGATAACCGCCAGCTGGGCCGCAGGATTCACGCCTGCTCAGCTGCCTGATAACCGCCAGCTGGGCCGCAGGATTCACGCCTGCTCAGCTGCCTGATAACCGCCAGCTGGGCCGCAGGATTCACGCCTGCTCAGCTGCCTGATAACCGCCAGCTGGGCCGCAGGATTCACGCCTGCTCAGCTGCCTGATAACCGCCAGCTGGGCCGCAGGATTCACGCCTGCTCAGCTGCCTGATAACCGCCAGCTGGGCCGCAGGATTCACGCCTGCTCAGCTGCCTGATAACCGCCAGCTGGGCCGCAGGATTCACGCCTGCTCAGCTGCCTGATAACCGCCAGCTGGGCCGCAGGATTCACGCCTGCTCAGCTGCCTGATAACCGCCAGCTGGGCCGCAGGATTCACGCCTGCTCAGCTGCCTGATAACCGCCAGCTGGGCCGCAGGATTCACGCCTGCTCAGCTGCCTGATAACCGCCAGCTGGGCCGCAGGATTCACGCCTGCTCAGCTGCCTGATAACCGCCAGCTGGGCCGCAGGATTCACGCCTGCTCAGCTGCCTGATAACCGCCAGCTGGGCCGCAGGATTCACGCCTGCTCAGCTGCCTGATAACCGCCAGCTGGGCCGCAGGATTCACGCCTGCTCAGCTGCCTGATAACCGCCAGCTGGGCCGCAGGATTCACGCCTGCTCAGCTGCCTGATAACCGCCAGCTGGGCCGCAGGATTCACGCCTGCTCAGCTGCTTGATTCTTGCCTGCTGAGGCACATGATCCGTGCAGGAGAGCTACCTGATCAGCACATGAGCAGTCACATGATCAGCGCCTCTCAGTCACCTGATCACTGCATGACAGGCACGTGATCAGTGCCTGCTGAGGTGCGGGATCAGCGCCTGCTCAGCTGCCTGATAAGTGCCAGCTGGGCCGCAGGATTCACGCCTGCTCAACTGCCTGATAACCGCCAGCTGGGCCGCAGGATTCACGCCTGCTCAGCTGCCTGATAACCGCCAGCTGGGCCGCAGGATTCACGCCTGCTCAGCTGCCTGATAACCGCCAGCTGGGCCGCAGGATTCACGCCTGCTCAGCTGCCTGATAACCGCCAGCTGGGCCGCAGGATTCACGCCTGCTCAGCTGCCTGATAACCGCCAGCTGGGCCGCAGGATTCACGCCTGCTCAGCTGCCTGATAACCGCCAGCTGGGCCGCAGGATTCACGCCTGCTCAGCTGCCTGATAACCGCCAGCTGGGCCGCAGGATTCACGCCTGCTCAGCTGCCTGATAACCGCCAGCTGGGCCGCAGGATTCACGCCTGCTCAGCTGCCTGATAACCGCCAGCTGGGCCGCAGGATTCACGCCTGCTCAGCTGCCTGATAACCGCCAGCTGGGCCGCAGGATTCACGCCTGCTCAGCTGCCTGATAACCGCCAGCTGGGCCGCAGGATTCACGCCTGCTCAGCTGCCTGATAACCGCCAGCTGGGCCGCAGGATTCACGCCTGCTCAGCTGCCTGATAACCGCCAGCTGGGCCGCAGGATTCACGCCTGCTCAGCTGCCTGATAACCGCCAGCTGGGCCGCAGGATTCACGCCTGCTCAGCTGCCTGATAACTGCCAGCTGGGCCGCAGGATTCACGCCTGCTCAGCTGCTTGATTCTTGCCTGCTGAGGCACATGATCCGTGCAGGAGAGCTACCTGATCAGCACATGAGCAGTCACATGATCAGCGCCTCTCAGTCACCTGATCACTGCATGACAGGCACGTGATCAGTGCCTGCTGAGGTGCGGGATCAGCGCCTGCTCAGCTGCCTGATAATCGCCAGCTGGGCCGCAGGATTCACGCCTGCTCAGCTGCCTGATAACCGCCAGCTGGGCCGCAGGATTCACGCCTGCTCAGCTGCCTGATAACCGCCAGCTGGGCCGCAGGATTCACGCCTGCTCAGCTGCCTGATAACCGCCAGCTGGGCCGCAGGATTCACGCCTGCTCAGCTGCCTGATAACCGCCAGCTGGGCCGCAGGATTCACGCCTGCTCAGCTGCCTGATAACCGCCAGCTGGGCCGCAGGATTCACGCCTGCTCAGCTGCCTGATAACCGCCAGCTGGGCCGCAGGATTCACGCCTGCTCAGCTGCCTGATAACCGCCAGCTGGGCCGCAGGATTCACGCCTGCTCAGCTGCCTGATAACCGCCAGCTGGGCCGCAGGATTCACGCCTGCTCAGCTGCCTGATAACCGCCAGCTGGGCCGCAGGATTCACGCCTGCTCAGCTGCCTGATAACCGCCAGCTGGGCCGCAGGATTCACGCCTGCTCAGCTGCCTGATAACCGCCAGCTGGGCCGCAGGATTCACGCCTGCTCAGCTGCCTGATAACCGCCAGCTGGGCCGCAGGATTCACGCCTGCTCAGCTGCATGATTCTTGCCTGCTGAGGCACATGATCCGTGCAGGAGAGCTACCTGATCAGCACATGAGCAGTCACATGATCAGCGCCTCTCAGTCACCTGATCACTGCATGACAGGCACGTGATCAGTGCCTGCTGAGGTGCGGGATCAGCGCCTGCTCAGCTGCCTGATAATCGCCAGCTGGGCCGCAGGATTCACGCCTGCTCAGCTGCCTGATAACCGCCAGCTGGGCCGCAGGATTCACGCCTGCTCAGCTGCCTGATAACCGCCAGCTGGGCCGCAGGATTCACGCCTGCTCAGCTGCCTGATAACCGCCAGCTGGGCCGCAGGATTCACGCCTGCTCAGCTGCCTGATAACCGCCAGCTGGGCCGCAGGATTCACGCCTGCTCAGCTGCCTGATAACCGCCAGCTGGGCCGCAGGATTCACGCCTGCTCAGCTGCCTGATAACCGCCAGCTGGGCCGCAGGATTCACGCCTGCTCAGCTGCCTGATAACCGCCAGCTGGGCCGCAGGATTCACGCCTGCTCAGCTGCCTGATAACCGCCAGCTGGGCCGCAGGATTCACGCCTGCTCAGCTGCCTGATAACCGCCAGCTGGGCCGCAGGATTCACGCCTGCTCAGCTGCCTGATAACCGCCAGCTGGGCCGCAGGATTCACGCCTGCTCAGCTGCCTGATAACCGCCAGCTGGGCCGCAGGATTCACGCCTGCTCAGCTGCCTGATAACCGCCAGCTGGGCCGCAGGATTCACGCCTGCTCAGCTGCCTGATAACCGCCAGCTGGGCCGCAGGATTCACGCCTGCTCAGCTGCCTGATAACCGCCAGCTGGGCCGCAGGATTCACGCCTGCTCAGCTGCCTGATAACCGCCAGCTGGGCCGCAGGATTCACGCCTGCTCAGCTGCCTGATAACCGCCAGCTGGGCCGCAGGATTCACGCCTGCTCAGCTGCCTGATAACCGCCAGCTGGGCCGCAGGATTCACGCCTGCTCAGCTGCCTGATAACCGCCAGCTGGGCCGCAGGATTCACGCCTGCTCAGCTGCCTGATAACCGCCAGCTGGGCCGCAGGATTCACGCCTGCTCAGCTGCCTGATAACCGCCAGCTGGGCCGCAGGATTCACGCCTGCTCAGCTGCCTGATAACCGCCAGCTGGGCCGCAGGATTCACGCCTGCTCAGCTGCCTGATAACCGCCAGCTGGGCCGCAGGATTCACGCCTGCTCAGCTGCCTGATAACCGCCAGCTGGGCCGCAGGATTCACGCCTGCTCAGCTGCCTGATAACCGCCAGCTGGGCCGCAGGATTCACGCCTGCTCAGCTGCCTGATAACCGCCAGCTGGGCCGCAGGATTCACGCCTGCTCAGCTGCCTGATAACCGCCAGCTGGGCCGCAGGATTCACGCCTGCTCAGCTGCCTGATAACCGCCAGCTGGGCCGCAGGATTCACGCCTGCTCAGCTGCCTGATAACCGCCAGCTGGGCCGCAGGATTCACGCCTGCTCA
This sequence comes from Bos javanicus, assembly GCF_032452875.1. Taxonomy (NCBI): domain Eukaryota; kingdom Metazoa; phylum Chordata; class Mammalia; order Artiodactyla; family Bovidae; genus Bos; species Bos javanicus. Next base: position 151,092 of record NW_026893903.1, on the reverse strand, counting down.
GCTGCCTGATAACCGCCAGCTGGGCCGCAGGATTCACGCCTGCTCAGCTGCCTGATAACCGCCAGCTGGGCCGCAGGATTCATGCCTGCTCAGCTGCTTGATTCTTGCCTGCTGAGGCACATGATCCGTGCAGGAGAGCTACCTGATCAGCACATGAGCAGTCACATGATCAGCGCCTCTCAGTCACCTGATCACTGCATGACAGGCACGTGATCAGTGCCTGCTGAGGTGCGGGATCAGCGCCTGCTCAGCTGCCTGATAATGCCAGCTGGGCCGCAGGATTCACGCCTGCTCAACTGCCTGATAACCGCCAGCTGGGCCGCAGGATTCACGCCTGCTCAGCTGCCTGATAACCGCCAGCTGGGCCGCAGGATTCACGCCTGCTCAGCTGCCTGATAACCGCCAGCTGGGCCGCAGGATTCACGCCTGCTCAGCTGCCTGATAACCGCGAGCTGGGCCGCAGGATTCACGCCTGCTCAGCTGCCTGATAACCGCCAGCTGGGCCGCAGGATTCACGCCTGCTCAGCTGCCTGATAACCGCCAGCTGGGCCGCAGGATTCACGCCTGCTCAGCTGCCTGATAACCGCCAGCTGGGCCGCAGGATTCACGCCTGCTCAGCTGCCTGATAACCGCCAGCTGGGCCGCAGGATTCACGCCTGCTCAGCTGCCTGATAACCGCCAGCTGGGCCGCAGGATTCACGCCTGCTCAGCTGCCTGATAACCGCCAGCTGGGCCGCAGGATTCACGCCTGCTCAGCTGCCTGATAACCGCCAGCTGGGCCGCAGGATTCACGCCTGCTCAGCTGCCTGATAACCGCCAGCTGGGCCGCAGGATTCACGCCTGCTCAGCTGCCTGATAACCGCCAGCTGGGCCGCAGGATTCACGCCTGCTCAGCTGCCTGATAACCGCCAGCTGGGCCGCAGGATTCACGCCTGCTCAGCTGCCTGATAACCGCCAGCTGGGCCGCAGGATTCACGCCTGCTCAGCTGCCTGATAACCGCCAGCTGGGCCGCAGGATTCACGCCTGCTCAGCTGCCTGATAACCGCCAGCTGGGCCGCAGGATTCACGCCTGCTCAGCTGCCTGATAACCGCCAGCTGGGCCGCAGGATTCACGCCTGCTCAGCTGCCTGATAACCGCCAGCTGGGCCGCAGGATTCACGCCTGCTCAGCTGCCTGATAACCGCCAGCTGGGCCGCAGGATTCACGCCTGCTCAGCTGCCTGATAACCGCCAGCTGGGCCGCAGGATTCACGCCTGCTCAGCTGCATGATTCTTGCCTGCTGAGGCACATGATCCGTGCAGGAGAGCTACCTGATCAGCACATGAGCAGTCACATGATCAGCGCCTCTCAGTCACCTGATCACTGCATGACAGGCACGTGATCAGTGCCTGCTGAGGTGCGGGATGAGCGCCTGCTCAGCTGCCTGATAACCGCCAGATGGGCCGCAGGATTCACGCCTGCTCAGCTGCCTGATAACCGCCAGCTGGGCCGCAGGATTCACGCCTGCTCAGCTGCCTGATAACCGCCAGCTGGGCCGCAGGATTCACGCCTGCTCAGCTGCCTGATAACCGCCAGCTGGGCCGCAGGATTCACGCCTGCTCAGCTGCCTGATAACCGCCAGCTGGGCCGCAGGATTCACGCCTGCTCAGCTGCCTGATAACCGCCAGCTGGGCCGCAGGATTCACGCCTGCTCAGCTGCCTGATAACCGCCAGCTGGGCCGCAGGATTCACGCCTGCTCAGCTGCCTGATAACCGCCAGCTGGGCCGCAGGATTCACGCCTGCTCAGCTGCCTGATAACCGCCAGCTGGGCCGCAGGATTCACGCCTGCTCAGCTGCCTGATAACCGCCAGCTGGGCCGCAGGATTCACGCCTGCTCAGCTGCCTGATAACCGCCAGCTGGGCCGCAGGATTCACGCCTGCTCAGCTGCCTGATAACCGCCAGCTGGGCCGCAGGATTCACGCCTGCTCAGCTGCCTGATAACCGCCAGCTGGGCCGCAGGATTCACGCCTGCTCAGCTGCCTGATAACCGCCAGCTGGGCCGCAGGATTCACGCCTGCTCAGCTGCCTGATAACCGCCAGCTGGGCCGCAGGATTCACGCCTGCTCAGCTGCCTGATAACCGCCAGCTGGGCCGCAGGATTCACGCCTGCTCAGCTGCCTGATAACCGCCAGCTGGGCCGCAGGATTCACGCCTGCTCAGCTGCCTGATAACCGCCAGCTGGGCCGCAGGATTCATGCCTGCTCAGCTGCTTGATTCTTGCCTGCTGAGGCACATGATCCGTGCAGGAGAGCTACCTGATCAGCACATGAGCAGTCACATGATCAGCGCCTCTCAGTCACCTGATCACTGCATGACAGGCACGTGATCAGTGCCTGCTGAGGTGCGGGATCAGCGCCTGCTCAGCTGCCTGATAATGCCAGCTGGGCCGCAGGATTCACGCCTGCTCAACTGCCTGATAACCGCCAGCTGGGCCGCAGGATTCACGCCTGCTCAGCTGCCTGATAACCGCCAGCTGGGCCGCAGGATTCACGCCTGCTCAGCTGCCTGATAACCGCCAGCTGGGCCGCAGGATTCACGCCTGCTCAGCTGCCTGATAACCGCCAGCTGGGCCGCAGGATTCACGCCTGCTCAGCTGCCTGATAACCGCCAGCTGGGCCGCAGGATTCACGCCTGCTCAGCTGCCTGATAACCGCCAGCTGGGCCGCAGGATTCACGCCTGCTCAGCTGCCTGATAACCGCCAGCTGGGCCGCAGGATTCACGCCTGCTCAGCTGCCTGATAACCGCCAGCTGGGCCGCAGGATTCACGCCTGCTCAGCTGCCTGATAACCGCCAGCTGGGCCGCAGGATTCACGCCTGCTCAGCTGCCTGATAACCGCCAGCTGGGCCGCAGGATTCACGCCTGCTCAGCTGCCTGATAACCGCCAGCTGGGCCGCAGGATTCACGCCTGCTCAGCTGCCTGATAACCGCCAGCTGGGCCGCAGGATTCACGCCTGCTCAGCTGCCTGATAACCGCCAGCTGGGCCGCAGGATTCACGCCTGCTCAGCTGCCTGATAACCGCCAGCTGGGCCGCAGGATTCACGCCTGCTCAGCTGCCTGATAACCGCCAGCTGGGCCGCAGGATTCACGCCTGCTCAGCTGCCTGATAACCGCCAGCTGGGCCGCAGGATTCACGCCTGCTCAGCTGCCTGATAACCGCCAGCTGGGCCGCAGGATTCACGCCTGCTCAGCTGCCTGATAACCGCCAGCTGGGCCGCAGGATTCACGCCTGCTCAGCTGCCTGATAACCGCCAGCTGGGCCGCAGGATTCACGCCTGCTCAGCTGCCTGATAACCGCCAGCTGGGCCGCAGGATTCACGCCTGCTCAGCTGCCTGATAACCGCCAGCTGGGCCGCAGGATTCACGCCTGCTCAGCTGCCTGATAACCGCCAGCTGGGCCGCAGGATTCACGCCTGCTCAGCTGCCTGATTCTTGCCTGCTGAGGCACATGATCCGTGCAGGAGAGCTACCTGATCAGCACATGAGCAGTCACATGATCAGCGCCTCTCAGTCACCTGATCACTGCATGACAGGCACGTGATCAGTGCCTGCTGAGGTGCGGGATGAGCGCCTGCTCAGCTGCCTGATAACCGCCAGCTGGGCCGCAGGATTCACGCCTGCTCAGCTGCCTGATAACCGCCAGCTGGGCCGCAGGATTCACGCCTGCTCAGCTGCCTGATAACCGCCAGCTGGGCCGCAGGATTCACGCCTGCTCAGCTGCCTGATAACCGCCAGCTGGGCCGCAGGATTCACGCCTGCTCAGCTGCCTGATAACCGCCAGCTGGGCCGCAGGATTCACGCCTGCTCAGCTGCCTGATAACCGCCAGCTGGGCCGCAGGATTCACGCCTGCTCAGCTGCCTGATAACCGCCAGCTGGGCCGCAGGATTCACGCCTGCTCAGCTGCTTGATTCTTGCCTGCTGAGGCACATGATCCGTGCAGGAGAGCTACCTGATCAGCACATGAGCAGTCACATGATCAGCGCCTCTCAGTCACCTGATCACTGCATGACAGGCACGTGATCAGTGCCTGCTGAGGTGCGGGATCAGCGCCTGCTCAGCTGCCTGATAAGTGCCAGCTGGGCCGCAGGATCAGCGCCTGCTCAGCTGCCAGATAACCGCCAGCTGGGCCGCAGGATTCACGCCTGCTCAGCTGCCTGATAACCGCCAGCTGGGCCGCAGGATTCACGCCTGCTCAGCTGCCTGATAACCGCCAGCTGGGCCGCAGGATTCACGCCTGCTCAGCTGCCTGATAACCGCCAGCTGGGCCGCAGGATTCACGCCTGCTCAGCTGCCTGATAACCGCCAGCTGGGCCGCAGGATTCACGCCTGCTCAGCTGCCTGATAACCGCCAGCTGGGCCGCAGGATTCACGCCTGCTCAGCTGCCTGATAACCGCCAGCTGGGCCGCAGGATTCACGCCTGCTCAGCTGCCTGATAACCGCCAGCTGGGCCGCAGGATTCACGCCTGCTCAGCTGCCTGATAACCGCCAGCTGGGCCGCAGGATTCACGCCTGCTCAGCTGCCTGATAACCGCCAGCTGGGCCGCAGGATTCACGCCTGCTCAGCTGCCTGATAACCGCCAGCTGGGCCACAGGATTCACGCCTGCTCAGCTGCCTGATAACCGCCAGCTGGGCCGCAGGATTCACGCCTGCTCAGCTGCCTGATAACCGCCAGCTGGGCCGCAGGATTCACGCCTGCTCAGCTGTCTGATAACCGCCAGCTGGGCCGCAGGATTCACGCCTGCTCAGCTGCCTGATAACCGCCAGCTGGGCCGCAGGATTCACGCCTGCTCAGCTGCCTGATAACCGCCAGCTGGGCCGCAGGATTCACGCCTGCTCAGCTGCTTGATTCTTGCCTGCTGAGGCACATGATCCGTGCAGGAGAGCTACCTGATCAGCACATGAGCAGTCACATGATCAGCGCCTCTCTGTCACCTGATCACTGCATGACAGGCACGTGATCAGTGCCTGCTGAGGTGCGGGATCAGCGCCTGCTCAGCTGCCTGATAATCGCCAGCTGGGCCGCAGAATTCACGCCTGCTCAGCTGCCTGATAACCGCCAGCTGGGCCGCAGGATTCACGCCTGCTCAGCTGCCTGATTCTTGCCTGCTGAGGCACATGATCCGTGCAGGAGAGCTACCTGATCAGCACATGAGCAGTCACATGATCAGCGCCTCTCAGTCACCTGATCACTGCATGACAGGCACGTGATCAGTGCCTGCTGAGGTGCGGGATCAGCGCCTGCTCAGCTGCCTGATAATCGCCAGCTGGGCCGCAGGATTCACGCCTGCTCAGCTGCCTGATAACCGCCAGCTGGGCCGCAGGATTCACGCCTGCTCCGCTGCCTGATAACCGCCAGCTGGGCCGCAGGATTCACGCCTGCTCAGCTGCCTGATAACCGCCAGCTGGGCCGCAGGATTCACGCCTGCTCAGCTGCCTGATAATCGCCAGCTGGGCCGCAGGATTCACGCCTGCTCAGCTGACTGATAACCGCCAGCTGGGCCGCAGGATTCACGCCTGCTCAGCTGCCTGATAACCGCCAGCTGGGCCGCAGGATTCACGCCTGCTCAGCTGCCTGATAATCGCCAGCTGGGCCGCAGGATTCACGCCTGCTCAGCTGCCTGATAATCGCCAGCTGGGCCGCAGGATTCACGCCTGCTCAGCTGCCTGATAATCGCCAGCTGGGCCGCAGGATTCACGCCTGCTCAGCTGCCTGATTCTTGCCTGCTGAGGCACATGATCCGTGCAGGAGAGCTACCTGATCAGCACATGAGCAGTCACATGATCAGCGCCTCTCAGTCACCTGATCACTGCATGACAGGCACGTGATCAGTGCCTGCTGAGGTGCGGGATCAGCGCCTGCTCAGCTGCCTGATAATCGCCAGCTGGGCCGCAGGATTCACGCCTGCTCAGCTGCCTGATAACCGCCAGCTGGGCCGCAGGATTCACGCCTGCTCAGCTGCCTGATAACCGCCAGCTGGGCCGCAGGATTCACGCCTGCTCAGCTGCCTGATAACCGCCAGCTGGGCCGCAGGATTCACGCCTGCTCAGCTGCCTGATTCTTGCCTGCTGAGGCACATGATCCGTGCAGGAGAGCTACCTGATCAGCACATGAGCAGTCACATGATCAGCGCCTCTCAGTCACCTGATCACTGCATGACAGGCACGTGATCAGTGCCTGCTGAGGTGCGGGATCAGCGCCTGCTCAGCTGCCTGATAATCGCCAGCTGGGCCGCAGGATTCACGCCTGCTCAGCTGCCTGATAACCGCCAGCTGGGCCGCAGGATTCACGCCTGCTCAGCTGACTGGTAACCGCCAGCTGGGCCGCAGGATTCACGCCTGCTCAGCTGCCTGATAACCGCCAGCTGGGCCGCAGGATTCACGCCTGCTCAGCTGCCTGATAATCGCCAGCTGGGCCGCAGGATTCACGCCTGCTCAGCTGCCTGATAACCGCCAGCTGGGCCGCAGGATTCACGCCTGCTCAGCTGCCTGATTCTTGCCTGCTGAGGCACATGATCCGTGCAGGAGAGCTACCTGATCAGCACATGAGCAGTCACATGATCAGCGCCTCTCAGTCACCTGATCACTGCATGACAGGCACGTGATCAGTGCCTGCTGAAGTGCGGGATCAGCGCCTGCTCAGCTGCCTGATAATCGCCAGCTGGGCCGCAGGATTCACGCCTGCTCAGCTGCCTGATAACCGCCAGCTGGGCCGCAGGATTCACGCCTGCTCAGCTGCCTGATAACCGCCAGCTGGGCCGCAGGATTCACGCCTGCTCAGCTGCCTGATAACCGCCAGCTGGGCCGCAGGATTCACGCCTGCTCAGCTGCCTGATTCTTGCCTGCTGAGGCACATGATCCGTGCAGGAGAGCTACCTGATCAGCACATGAGCAGTCACATGATCAGCGCCTCTCAGTCACCTGATCACTGCATGACAGGCACGTGATCAGTGCCTGCTGAGGTGCGGGATCAGCGCCTGCTCAGCTGCCTGATAACCGCCAGCTGGGCCGCAGGATTCACGCCTGCTCAGCTGCCTGATAACCGCCAGCTGGGCCGCAGGATTCACGCCTGCTCAGCTGCCTGATAACCGCCAGCTGGGCCGCAGGATTCACGCCTGCTCAGCTGCCTGATAACCGCCAGCTGGGCCGCAGGATTCACGCCTGCTCAGCTGCCTGATAACCGCCAGCTGGGCCGCAGGATTCACGCCTGCTCAGCTGCCTGATAACCGCCAGCTGGGCCGCAGGATTCACGCCTGCTCAGCTGCCTGATAACCGCCAGCTGGGCCGCAGGATTCACGCCTGCTCAGCTGCCTGATAACCGCCAGCTGGGCCGCAGGATTCACGCCTGCTCAGCTGCCTGATAACCGCCAGCTGGGCCGCAGGATTCACGCCTGCTCAGCTGCCTGATAACCGCCAGCTGGGCCGCAGGATTCACGCCTGCTCAGCTGCCTGATAACCGCCAGCTGGGCCGCAGGATTCACGCCTGCTCAGCTGCCTGATAACCGCCAGCTGGGCCGCAGGATTCACGCCTGCTCAGCTGCCTGATAACCGCCAGCTGGGCCGCAGGATTCACGCCTGCTCAGCTGCCTGATAACCGCCAGCTGGGCCGCAGGATTCACGCCTGCTCAGCTGCCTGATAACCGCCAGCTGGGCCGCAGGATTCACGCCTGCTCAGCTGCCTGATAACCGCCAGCTGGGCCGCAGGATTCACGCCTGCTCAGCTGCCTGATAACCGCCAGCTGGGCCGCAGGATTCACGCCTGCTCAGCTGCATGATTCTTGCCTGCTGAGGCACATGATCCGTGCAGGAGAGCTACCTGATCAGCACATGAGCAGTCACATGATCAGCGCCTCTCAGTCACCTGATCACTGCATGACAGGCACGTGATCAGTGCCTGCTGAGGTGCGGGATCAGCGCCTGCTCAGCTGCCTGATAATCGCCAGCTGGGCCGCAGGATTCACGCCTGCTCAGCTGCCTGATAACCGCCAGCTGGGCCGCAGGATTCACGCCTGCTCAGCTGCCTGATAACCGCCAGCTGGGCCGCAGGATTCACGCCTGCTCAGCTGCCTGATAACCGCCAGCTGGGCCGCAGGATTCACGCCTGCTCAGCTGCCTGATAACCGCCAGCTGGGCCGCAGGATTCACGCCTGCTCAGCTGCCTGATAACCGCCAGCTGGGCCGCAGGATTCACGCCTGCTCAGCTGCCTGATAACCGCCAGCTGGGCCGCAGGATTCACGCCTGCTCAGCTGCCTGATAACCGCCAGCTGGGCCGCAGGATTCACGCCTGCTCAGCTGCCTGATAACCGCCAGCTGGGCCGCAGGATTCACGCCTGCTCAGCTGCCTGATAACCGCCAGCTGGGCCGCAGGATTCACGCCTGCTCAGCTGCCTGATAACCGCCAGCTGGGCCGCAGGATTCACGCCTGCTCAGCTGCCTGATAACCGCCAGCTGGGCCGCAGGATTCACGCCTGCTCAGCTGCCTGATAACCGCCAGCTGGGCCGCAGGATTCACGCCTGCTCAGCTGCCTGATAACCGCCAGCTGGGCCGCAGGATTCACGCCTGCTCAGCTGCCTGATAACCGCCAGCTGGGCCGCAGGATTCACGCCTGCTCAGCTGCCTGATAACCGCCAGCTGGGCCGCAGGATTCACGCCTGCTCAGCTGCCTGATAACCGCCAGCTGGGCCGCAGGATTCACGCCTGCTCAGCTGCCTGATAACCGCCAGCTGGGCCGCAGGATTCACGCCTGCTCAGCTGCCTGATAACCGCCAGCTGGGCCGCAGGATTCACGCCTGCTCAGCTGCCTGATAACCGCCAGCTGGGCCGCAGGATTCACGCCTGCTCAGCTGCCTGATAACCGCCAGCTGGGCCGCAGGATTCACGCCTGCTCAGCTGCCTGATAACCGCCAGCTGGGCCGCAGGATTCACGCCTGCTCAGCTGCCTGATAACCGCCAGCTGGGCCGCAGGATTCACGCCTGCTCAGCTGCCTGATAACCGCCAGCTGGGCCGCAGGATTCACGCCTGCTCAGCTGCCTGATAACCGCCAGCTGGGCCGCAGGATTCACGCCTGCTCAGCTGCCTGATAACCGCCAGCTGGGCCGCAGGATTCACGCCTGCTCAGCTGCCTGATAACCGCCAGCTGGGCCGCAGGATTCACGCCTGCTCAGCTGCCTGATAACCGCCAGCTGGGCCGCAGGATTCACGCCTGCTCAGCTGCCTGATAACCGCCAGCTGGGCCGCAGGATTCACGCCTGCTCAGCTGCCTGATAACCGCCAGCTGGGCCGCAGGATTCACGCCTGCTCAGCTGCCTGATAACCGCCAGCTGGGCCGCAGGATTCACGCCTGCTCAGCTGCCTGATAACCGCCAGCTGGGCCGCAGGATTCACGCCTGCTCAGCTGCCTGATAACCGCCAGCTGGGCCGCAGGATTCACGCCTGCTCAGCTGCCTGATAACCGCCAGCTGGGCCGCAGGATTCACGCCTGCTCAGCTGCCTGATAACCGCCAGCTGGGCCGCAGGATTCACGCCTGCTCAGCTGCATGATTCTTGCCTGCTGAGGCACATGATCCGTGCAGGAGAGCTACCTGATCAGCACATGAGCAGTCACATGATCAGCGCCTCTCAGTCACCTGATCACTGCATGACAGGCACGTGATCAGTGCCTGCTGAGGTGCGGGATGAGCGCCTGCTCAGCTGCCTGATAACCGCCAGCTGGGCCGCAGGATTCACGCCTGCTCAGCTGCCTGATAACCGCCAGCTGGGCCGCAGGATTCACGCCTGCTCAGCTGCCTGATAACCGCCAGCTGGGCCGCAGGATTCACGCCTGCTCAGCTGCCTGATAACCGCCAGCTGGGCCGCAGGATTCACGCCTGCTCAGCTGCCTGATAACCGCCAGCTGGGCCGCAGGATTCACGCCTGCTCAGCTGCCTGATAACCGCCAGCTGGGCCGCAGGATTCACGCCTGCTCAGCTGCCTGATAACCGCCAGCTGGGCCGCAGGATTCACGCCTGCTCAGCTGCTTGATTCTTGCCTGCTGAGGCACATGATCCGTGCAGGAGAGCTACCTGATCAGCACATGAGCAGTCACATGATCAGCGCCTCTCAGTCACCTGATCACTGCATGACAGGCACGTGATCAGTGCCTGCTGAGGTGCGGGATCAGCGCCTGCTCAGCTGCCTGATAATGCCAGCTGGGCCGCAGGATTCACGCCTGCTCAGCTGCGTGATAACCGCCAGCTGGGGCGCTGGATTCTCGCCTGCTCAGCTGCCTGATAACCGCCAGCTGGGCCGCAGGATTCACGCCTGCTCAGCTGCCTGATAACCGCCAGCTGGGCCGCAGGATTCACGCCTGCTCAGCTGCCTGATAACCGCCAGCTGGGCCGCAGGATTCACGCCTGCTCAGCTGCCTGATAACCGCCAGCTGGGCCGCAGGATTCACGCCTGCTCAGCTGCCTGATAACCGCCAGCTGGGCCGCAGGATTCACGCCTGCTCAGCTGCCTGATAACCGCCAGCTGGGCCGCAGGATTCACGCCTGCTCAGCTGCCTGATAACCGCCAGCTGGGCCGCAGGATTCACGCCTGCTCAGCTGCCTGATAACCGCCAGCTGGGCCGCAGGATTCACGCCTGCTCAGCTGCCTGATAACCGCCAGCTGGGCCGCAGGATTCACGCCTGCTCAGCTGCCTGATAACCGCCAGCTGGGCCGCAGGATTCACGCCTGCTCAGCTGCCTGATAACCGCCAGCTGGGCCGCAGGATTCACGCCTGCTCAGCTGCCTGATAACCGCCAGCTGGGCCGCAGGATTCACGCCTGCTCAGCTGCCTGATAACCGCCAGCTGGGCCGCAGGATTCACGCCTGCTCAGCTGCCTGATAACCGCCAGCTGGGCCGCAGGATTCACGCCTGCTCAGCTGCCTGATAACCGCCAGCTGGGCCGCAGGATTCACGCCTGCTCAGCTGCCTGATAACCGCCAGCTGGGCCGCAGGATTCACGCCTGCTCAGCTGCCTGATAACCGCCAGCTGGGCCGCAGGATTCACGCCTGCTCAGCTGCCTGATAACCGCCAGCTGGGCCGCAGGATTCACGCCTGCTCAGCTGCCTGATAACCGCCAGCTGGGCCGCAGGATTCACGCCTGCTCAGCTGCCTGATAACCGCCAGCTGGGCCGCAGGATTCACGCCTGCTCAGCTGCCTGATAACCGCCAGCTGGGCCGCAGGATTCACGCCTGCTCAGCTGCTGATTCTTGCCTGCTGAGGCACATGATCCGTGCAGGAGAGCTACCTGATCAGCACATGAGCAGTCACATGATCAGCGCCTCTCAGTCACCTGATCACTGCATGACAGGCACGTGATCAGTGCCTGCTGAGGTGCGGGATGAGCGCCTGCTCAGCTGCCTGATAACCGCCAGCTGGGCCGCTGGATTCACGCCTGCTCAGCTGCCTGATAACCGCCAGCTGGGCCGCAGGATTCACGCCTGCTCAGCTGCCTGATAACCGCCAGCTGGGCCGCAGGATTCACGCCTGCTCAGCTGCCTGATAACCGCCAGCTGGGCCGCAGGATTCACGCCTGCTCAGCTGCCTGATAACCGCCAGCTGGGCCGCAGGATTCACGCCTGCTCAGCTGCCTGATAACCGCCAGCTGGGCCGCAGGATTCACGCCTGCTCAGCTGCCTGATAACCGCCAGCTGGGCCGCAGGATTCACGCCTGCTCAGCTGCCTGATAACCGCCAGCTGGGCCGCAGGATTCACGCCTGCTCAGCTGCCTGATAACCGCCAGCTGGGCCGCAGGATTCACGCCTGCTCAGCTGCCTGATAACCGCCAGCTGGGCCGCAGGATTCACGCCTGCTCAGCTGCCTGATAACCGCCAGCTGGGCCGCAGGATTCACGCCTGCTCAGCTGCTTGATTCTTGCCTGCTGAGGCACATGATCCGTGCAGGAGAGCTACCTGATCAGCACATGAGCAGTCACATGATCAGCGCCTCTCTGTCACCTGATCACTGCATGACAGGCACGTGATCAGTGCCTGCTGAGGTGCGGGATCAGAGCCTGCTCAGCTGCCTGATAATCGCCAGCTGGGCCGCAGGATTCACGCCTGCTCAGCTGCCTGATAACCGCCAGCTGGGCCGCAGGATTCACGCCTGCTCAGCTGCCTGATTCTTGCCTGCTGAGGCACATGATCCGTGCAGGAGAGCTACCTGATCAGCACATGAGCAGTCACATGATCAGCGCCTCTCAGTCACCTGATCACTGCATGACAGGCACGTGATCAGTGCCTGCTGAGGTGCGGGATCAGTGCCTGCTCAGCTGCCTGATAACCGCCAGCTGGGCCGCAGGATTCACGCCTGCCCAGCTGCCTGATAACCGCCAGCTGGGCCGCAGGATTCACGCCTGCTCAGCTGACTGGTAACCGCCAGCTGGGCCGCAGGATTCACGCCTGCTCAGCTGCCTGATAACCGCCAGCTGGGCCGCAGGATTCACGCCTGCTCAGCTGCCTGATAATCGCCAGCTGGGCCGCAGGATTCACGCCTGCTCAGCTGACTGATAACCGCCAGCTGGGCCGCAGGATTCACGCCTGCTCAGCTGCCTGATAACCGACAGCTGGGCCGCAGGATTCACGCCTGCTCAGCTGCCTGATAATCGCCAGCTGGGCCGCAGGATTCACGCCTGCTCAGCTGCCTGATAATCGCCAGCTGGGCCGCAGGATTCACGCCTGCTCAGCTGCCTGATAATCGCCAGCTGGGCCGCAGGATTCACGCCTGCTCAGCTGCCTGATTCTTGCCTGCTGAGGCACATGATCCGTGCAGGAGAGCTACCTGATCAGCACATGAGCAGTCACATGATCAGCGCCTCTCAGTCACCTGATCACTGCATGACAGGCACGTGATCAGTGCCTGCTGAGGTGCGGGATCAGCGCCTGCTCAGCTGCCTGATAATCGCCAGCTGGGCCGCAGGATTCACGCCTGCTCAGCTGACTGATAACCGCCAGCTGGGCTGCAGGATTCACGCCTGCTCAGCTGCCTGATAACCGCCAGCTGGGCCGCAGGATTCACGCCTGCTCAGCTGCCTGATAACCGCCAGCTGGGCCGCAGGATGCAGGCCTGCTCAGCTGCCTGATTCTTGCCTGCTGAGGCACATGATCCGTGCAGGAGAGCTACCTGATCAGCACATGAGCAGTCACATGATCAGCGCCTCTCAGTCATCTGATCACTGCATGACAAGCACGTGATCAGTGCCTGCTGAGGTGCGGGATCAGCGCCTGCTCAGCTGCCTGATAATCGCCAGCTGGGCCGCAGGATTCACGCTTGCTCAGCTGCCTGATAACCGTCAGCTGGGCCGCAGGATTCACGCCTGCTCAGCTGCCTGATAACCGCCAGCTGGGCCGCAGGATTCACGCCTGCTCAGCTGCCTGATAACCGCCAGCTGGGCCGCAGGATTCACGCCTGCTCAGCTGCCTGATAACCGCCAGCTGGGCCGCAGGATTCACGCCTGCTCAGCTGCCTGATAACCGCCAGCTGGGCCGCAGGATTCACGCCTGCTCAGCTGCCTGATAACCGCCAGCTGGGCCGCAGGATTCACGCTTGCTCAGCTGCCTGATAACCGTCAGCTGGGCCGCAGGATTCACGCCTGCTCAGCTGCCTGATAACCGCCAGCTGGGCCGCAGGATTCACGCCTGCTCAGCTGCCTGATAACCGCCAGCTGGGCCGCAGGATTCACGCCTGCTCAGCTGCCTGATAACCGCCAGCTGGGCCGCAGGATTCACGCCTGCTCAGCTGCCTGATAACCGCCAGCTGGGCCGCAGGATTCACGCCTGCTCAGCTGCCTGATAACCGCCAGCTGGGCCGCAGGATTCACGCCTGCTCAGCTGCCTGATAACCGCCAGCTGGGCCGCAGGATTCACGCCTGCTCAGCTGCCTGATAACCGCCAGCTGGGCCGCAGGATTCACGCCTGCTCAGCTGCCTGATAACCGCCAGCTGGGCCGCAGGATTCACGCCTGCTCAGCTGCCTGATAACCGCCAGCTGGGCCGCAGGATTCACGCCTGCTCAGCTGCATGATTCTTGCCTGCTGAGGCACATGATCCGTGCAGGAGAGCTACCTGATCAGCACATGAGCAGTCACATGATCAGCACCTCTCAGTCACCTGATCACTGCATGACAGGCACGTGATCAGTGCCTGCTGAGGTGCGGGATCAGCGCCTGCTCAGCTGCCTGATAATCGCCAGCTGGGCCGCAGGATTCACGCCTGCTCAGCTGCCTGATAACCGCCAGCTGGGCCGCAGGATTCACGCCTGCTCAGCTGCCTGATAACCGCCAGCTGGGCCGCAGGATTCACGCCTGCTCAGCTGCCTGATAACCGCCAGCTGGGCCGCAGGATTCACGCCTGCTCAGCTGCCTGATAACCGCCAGCTGGGCCGCAGGATTCACGCCTGCTCAGCTGCCTGATAACCGCCAGCTGGGCCGCAGGATTCACGCCTGCTCAGCTGCCTGATAACCGCCAGCTGGGCCGCAGGATTCACGCCTGCTCAGCTGCCTGATAACCGCCAGCTGGGCCGCAGGATTCACGCCTGCTCAGCTGCCTGATAACCGCCAGCTGGGCCGCAGGATTCACGCCTGCTCAGCTGCCTGATAACCGCCAGCTGGGCCGCAGGATTCACGCCTGCTCAGCCGCCTGATAACCGCCAGCTGGGCCGCAGGATTCACGCCTGCTCAGCTGCCTGATAACCGCCAGCTGGGCCGCAGGATTCACGCCTGCTCAGCTGCCTGATAACCGCCAGCTGGGCCGCAGGATTCACGCCTGCTCAGCTGCCTGATAACCGCCAGCTGGGCCGCAGGATTCACGCCTGCTCAGCTGCCTGATAACCGCCAGCTGGGCCGCAGGATTCACGCCTGCTCAGCTGCCTGATAACCGCCAGCTGGGCCGCAGGATTCACGCCTGCTCAGCTGCCTGATAACCGCCAGCTGGGCCGCAGGATTCACGCCTGCTCAGCTGCCTGATAACCGCCAGCTGGGCCGCAGGATTCACGCCTGCTCAGCTGCCTGATAACCGCCAGCTGGGCCGCAGGATTCACGCCTGCTCAGCTGCCTGATAACCGCCAGCTGGGCCGCAGGATTCACGCCTGCTCAGCTGCCTGATAACCGCCAGCTGGGCCGCAGGATTCACGCCTGCTCAGCTGCCTGATAACCGCCAGCTGGGCCGCAGGATTCACGCCTGCTCAGCTGCCTGATAACCGCCAGCTGGGCCGCAGGATTCACGCCTGCTCAGCTGCCTGATAACCGCCAGCTGGGCCGCAGGATTCACGCCTGCTCAGCTGCATGATTCTTGCCTGCTGAGGCACATGATCTGTGCAGGAGAGCTACCTGATCAGCACATGAGCAGTCACATGATCAGCGCCTCTCAGTCACCTGATCACTGCATGACAGGCACGTGATCAGTGCCTGCTGAGGTGCGGGATCAGCGCCTGCTCAGCTGCCTGATAATCGCCAGCTGGGCCGCAGGATTCACGCCTGCTCAGCTGCCTGATAACCGCCAGCTGGGCCGCAGGATTCACGCCTGCTCAGCCGCCTGATAACCGCCAGCTGGGCCGCAGGATTCACGCCTGCTCAGCTGCCTGATAACCGCCAGCTGGGACGCAGGATTCACGCCTGCTCAGCTGCCTGATAACCGCCAGCTGGGCCGCAGGATTCACGCCTGCTCAGCTGCCTGATAACCGCCAGCTGGGCCGCAGGATTCACGCCTGCTCAGCTGCCTGATAACCGCCAGCTGGGCCGCAGGATTCACGCCTGCTCAGCTGCCTGATAACCGCCAGCTGGGCCGCAGGATTCACGCCTGCTCAGCTGCCTGATAACCGCCAGCTGGGCCGCAGGATTCACGCCTGCTCAGCTGCCTGATAACCGCCAGCTGGGCCGCAGGATTCACGCCTGCTCAGCTGCCTGATAACCGCCAGCTGGGCCGCAGGATTCACGCCTGCTCAGCTGTCTGATAACCGCCAGCTGGGCCGCAGGATTCACGCCTGCTCAGCTGTCTGATAACCGCCAGCTGGGCCGCAGGATTCACGCCTGCTCAGCTGCCTGATAACCGCCAGCTGGGCCGCAGGATTCACGCCTGCTCAGCTACCTGATAACCGCCAGCTGGGCCGCAGGATTCACGCCTGCTCAGCTGCCTGATAACCGCCAGCTGGGCCGCAGGATTCACGCCTGCTCAGCTGCCTGATAACCGCCAGCTGGGCCGCAGGATTCACGCCTGCTCAGCTGCCTGATAACCGCCAGCTGGGCCGCAGGATTCACGCCTGCTCAGCTGCCTGATAACCGCCAGCTGGGCCGCAGGATTCACGCCTGCTCAGCTGCCTGATAACCGCCAGCTGGGCCGCAGGATTCACGCCTGCTCAGCTGCCTGATAACCGCCAGCTGGGCCGCAGGATTCACGCCTGCTCAGCTGCCTGATAACCGCCAGCTGGGCCGCAGGATTCACGCCTGCTCAGCTGCCTGATAACCGCCAGCTGGGCCGCAGGATTCACGCCTGCTCAGCTGCCTGATAACCGCCAGCTGGGCCGCAGGATTCACGCCTGCTCAGCTGCCTGATAACCGCCAGCTGGGCCGCAGGATTCACGCCTGCTCAGCTGCCTGATAACCGCCAGCTGGGCCGCAGGATTCACGCCTGCCCAGCTGCCTGATAACCGCCAGCTGGGCCGCAGGATTCACGCCTGCTCAGCTGCTTGATTCTTGCCTGCTGAGGCACATGATCCGTGCAGGAGAGCTACCTGATCAGCACATGAGCAGTCACATGATCAGCGCCTCTCTGTCACCTGATCACTGCATGACAGGCACGTGATCAGTGCCTGCTGAGGTGCGGGATCAGAGCCTGCTCAGCTGCCTGATAATCGCCAGCTGGGCCGCAGGATTCACGCCTGCTCAGCTGCCTGATAACCGCCAGCTGGGCCGCAGGATTCACGCCTGCTCAGCTGCCTGATTCTTGCCTGCTGAGGCACATGATCCGTGCAGGAGAGCTACCTGATCAGCACATGAGCAGTCACATGATCAGCGCCTCTCAGTCACCTGATCACTGCATGACAGGCACGTGATCAGTGCCTGCTGAGGTGCGGGATCAGCGCCTGCTCAGCTGCCTGATAATCGCCAGCTGGGCCGCAGGATTCACGCCTGCTCAGCTGCCTGATAACCGCCAGCTGGGCCGCAGGATTCACGCCTGCTCAGCTGACTGGTAACCGCCAGCTGGGCCGCAGGATTCACGCCTGCTCAGCTGCCTGATAACCGCCAGCTGGGCCGCAGGATTCACGCCTGCTCAGCTGCCTGATAATCGCCAGCTGGGCCGCAGGATTCACGCCTGCTCAGCTGACTGATAACCGCCAGCTGGGCCGCAGGATTCACGCCTGCTCAGCTGCCTGATAACCGACAGCTGGGCCGCAGGATTCACGCCTGCTCAGCTGTCTGATAACAGCAAGCTGGGCCGCAGGATTCACGCCTGCTCAGCTGCCTGATAATCGCCAGCTGGGCCGCAGGATTCACGCCTGCTCAGCTGCCTGATAATCGCCAGCTGGGCCGCAGGATTCACGCCTGCTCAGCTGCATGATTCTTGCCTGCTGAGGCACATGATCCGTGCAGGAGAGCTACCTGATCAGCACATGAGCAGTCACATGATCAGCGCCTCTCAGTCACCTGATCACTGCATGACAGGCACGTGATCAGTGCCTGCTGAGGTGCGGGATCAGCGCCTGCTCAGCTGCCTGATAATCGCCAGCTGGGCCGCAGGATTCACGCCTGCTCAGCTGCCTGATAACCGCCAGCTGGGCTGCAGGATTCACGCCTGCTCAGCTGCCTGATAACCGCCAGCTGGGCCGCAGGATTCACGCCTGCTCAGCTGCCTGATAACCGCCAGCTGGGCCGCAGGATTCACGC
The DNA here is from genome assembly GCF_032452875.1 of Bos javanicus. NCBI lineage: Eukaryota > Metazoa > Chordata > Mammalia > Artiodactyla > Bovidae > Bos > Bos javanicus. The sequence continues at coordinate 133,143 of NW_026893903.1, read as the reverse complement.
CTGCTCAGCTGCCTGATTCTTGCCTGCTGAGGCACATGATCCGTGCAGGAGAGCTACCTGATCAGCACATGAGCAGTCACATGATCAGCGCCTCTCAGTCACCTGATCACTGCATGACAGGCACGTGATCAGTGCCTGCTGAGGTGCGGGATCAGCGCCTGCTCAGCTGCCTGATAATCGCCAGCTGGGCCGCAGGATTCACGCCTGCTCAGCTGCCTGATAACCGCCAGCTGGGCCGCAGGATTCACGCCTGCTCAGCTGCCTGATAACCGCCAGCTGGGCCGCAGGATTCACGCCTGCTCAGCTGCTTGATAACCGCCAGCTGGGCCGCAGGATTCACGCCTGCTCAGCTGCCTGATAACCGCCAGCTGGGCCGCAGGATTCACGCCTGCTCAGCTGCCTGATAACCGCCAGCTGGGCCGCAGGATTCACGCCTGCTCAGCTGCCTGATAACCGCCAGCTGGGCCGCAGGATTCACGCCTGCTCAGCTGCCTGATAACCGCCAGCTGGGCCGCAGGATTCACGCCTGCTCAGCTGCCTGATAACCGCCAGCTGGGCCGCAGGATTCACGCCTGCTCAGCTGCCTGATAACCGCCAGCTGGGCCGCAGGATTCACGCCTGCTCAGCTGCCTGATAACCGCCAGCTGGGCCGCAGGATTCACGCCTGCTCAGCTGCCTGATAACCGCCAGCTGGGCCGCAGGATTCACGCCTGCTCAGCTGCCTGATAACCGCCAGCTGGGCCGCAGGATTCACGCCTGCTCAGCTGCCTGATAACCGCCAGCTGGGCCGCAGGATTCACGCCTGCTCAGCTGCCTGATAACCGCCAGGTGGGCCGCAGGATTCACGCCTGCTCAGCTGCCTGATAACCGCCAGCTGGGCCGCAGGATTCATGCCCGCTCAGCTGCCTGATAACCGCCAGCTGGGCCGCAGGATTCATGCCTGCTCAGCTGCATGATTCTTGCCTGCTGAGGCACATGATCCGTGCAGGAGAGCTACCTGATCAGCACATGAGCAGTCACATGCTCAGCGCCTCTCAGTCACCTGATCACTGCATGACAGGCACGTGATCAGTGCCTGCTGAGGTGCGGGATCAGCGCCTGCTCAGCTGCCTGATAATCGCCAGCTGGGCCGCAGGATTCACGCCTGCTCAGCTGCCTGATAACCGCCAGCTGGGCCGCAGGATTCACGCCTGCTCAGCTGCCTGATAACCGCCAGCTGGGCCGCAGGATTCACGCCTGCTCAGCTGCCTGATAACCGCCAGCTGGGCCGCAGGATTCATGCCTGCTCAGCTGCCTGATAACCGCCAGCTGGGCCGCAGGATTCATGCCTGCTCAGCTGCCTGATAACCGCCAGCTGGGCCGCAGGATTCATGCCTGCTCAGCTGCCTGATAACCGCCAGCTGGGCCGCAGGATTCACGCCTGCTCAGCTGCCTGATAACCGCCAGCTGGGCCGCAGGATTCACGCCTGCTCAGCTGCCTGATAACCGCCAGCTGGGCCGCAGGATTCACGCCTGCTCAGCTGCCTGATAACCGCCAGCTGGGCCGCAGGATTCATGCCTGCTCAGCTGCCTGATAACCGCCAGCTGGGCCGCAGGATTCACGCCTGCTCAGCTGCCTGATAACCGCCAGCTGGGCCGCAGGATTCACGCCTGCTCAGCTGCCTGATAACCGCCAGCTGGGCCGCAGGATTCATGCCTGCTCAGCTGCCTGATAACCGCCAGCTGGGCCGCAGGATTCATGCCTGCTCAGCTGCCTGATAACCGCCAGCTGGGCCGCAGGATTCATGCCTGCTCAGCTGCCTGATAACCGCCAGCTGGGCCGCAGGATTCACGCCTGCTCAGCTGCCTGATAACCGCCAGCTGGGCCGCAGGATTCACGCCTGCTCAGCTGCCTGATAACCGCCAGCTGGGCCGCAGGATTCATGCCTGCTCAGCTGCCTGATAACCGCCAGCTGGGCCGCAGGATTCATGCCTGCTCAGCTGCCTGATAACCGCCAGCTGGGCCGCAGGATTCATGCCTGCTCAGCTGCCTGATAACCGCCAGCTGGGCCGCAGGATTCACGCCTGCTCAGCTGCCTGATAACCGCCAGCTGGGCCGCAGGATTCACGCCTGCTCAGCTGCCTGATAACCGCCAGCTGGGCCGCAGGATTCATGCCTGCTCAGCTGCCTGATAACCGCCAGCTGGGCCGCAGGATTCATGCCTGCTCAGCTGCCTGATAACCGCCAGCTGGGCCGCAGGATTCATGCCTGCTCAGCTGCATGATTCTTGCCTGCTGAGGCACATGATCCGTGCAGGAGAGCTACCTGATCAGCACATGAGCAGTCACATGATCAGCGCCTCTCAGTCACCTGATCACTGCATGACAGGCACGTGATCAGTGCCTGCTGAGGTGCGGGATCAGCGCCTGCTCAGCTGCCTGATAATCGCCAGCTGGGCCGCAGGATTCATGCCTGCTCAGCTGCCTGATAACCGCCAGCTGGGCCGCAGGATTCATGCCTGCTCAGCTGCCTGATAACCGCCAGCTGGGCCGCAGGATTCATGCCTGCTCAGCTGCCTGATAACCGCCAGCTGGGCCGCAGGATTCATGCCTGCTCAGCTGCCTGATAACCGCCAGCTGGGCCGCAGGATTCATGCCTGCTCAGCTGCCTGATAACCGCCAGCTGGGCCGCAGGATTCACGCCTGCTCAGCTGCCTGATAACCGCCAGCTGGGCCGCAGGATTCACGCCTGCTCAGCTGCCTGATAACCGCCAGCTGGGCCGCAGGATTCATGCCTGCTCAGCTGCCTGATAACCGCCAGCTGGGCCGCAGGATTCACGCCTGCTCAGCTGCCTGATAACCGCCAGCTGGGCCGCAGGATTCATGCCTGCTCAGCTGCCTGATAACCGCCAGCTGGGCCGCAGGATTCACGCCTGCTCAGCTGCCTGATAACCGCCAGCTGGGCCGCAGGATTCATGCCTGCTCAGCTGCCTGATAACCGCCAGCTGGGCCGCAGGATTCACGCCTGCTCAGCTGCCTGATAACCGCCAGCTGGGCCGCAGGATTCACGCCTGCTCAGCTGCCTGATAACCGCCAGCTGGGCCGCAGGATTCATGCCTGCTCAGCTGCCTGATAACCGCCAGCTGGGCCGCAGGATTCATGCCTGCTCAGCTGCCTGATAACCGCCAGCTGGGCCGCAGGATTCATGCCTGCTCAGCTGCCTGATAACCGCCAGCTGGGCCGCAGGATTCATGCCTGTTCAGCTGCCTGATAACCGCCAGCTGGGCCGCAGGATTCATGCCTGCTCAGCTGCCTGATAACCGCCAGCTGGGCCGCAGGATTCATGCCTGCTCAGCTGCCTGATAACCGCCAGCTGGGCCGCAGGATTCACGCCTGCTCAGCTGCCTGATAACCGCCAGCTGGGCCGCAGGATTCATGCCTGCTCAGCTGCCTGATAACCGCCAGCTGGGCCGCAGGATTCATGCCTGCTCAGCTGCCTGATAACCGCCAGCTGGGCCGCAGGATTCATGCCTGCTCAGCTGCCTGATAACCGCCAGCTGGGCCGCAGGATTCACGCCTGCTCAGCTGCCTGATAACCGCCAGCTGGGCCGCAGGATTCATGCCTGCTCAGCTGCCTGATAACCGCCAGCTGGGCCGCAGGATTCATGCCTGCTCAGCTGCCTGATAACCGCCAGCTGGGCCGCAGGATTCATGCCTGCTCAGCTGCCTGATAACCGCCAGCTGGGCCGCAGGATTCACGCCTGCTCAGCTGCCTGATAACCGCCAGCTGGGCCGCAGGATTCATGCCTGTTCAGCTGCCTGATAACCGCCAGCTGGGCCGCAGGATTCACGCCTGCTCAGCTGCCTGATAACCGCCAGCTGGGCCGCAGGATTCATGCCTGCCCAGCTGCCTGATAACCGCCAGCTGGGCCGCAGGATTCACGCCTGCTCAGCTGCCTGATAACCGCCAGCTGGGCCGCAGGATTCACGCCTGCTCAGCTGCCTGATAACCGCCAGCTGGGCCGCAGGATTCATGCCTGCTCAGCTGCCTGATAACCGCCAGCTGGGCCGCAGGATTCACGCCTGCTCAGCTGCCTGATAACCGCCAGCTGGGCCGCAGGATTCATGCCTGCTCAGCTGCCTGATAACCGCCAGATGGGCCGCAGGATTCATGCCTGCTCAGCTGCCTGATAACCGACAGATGGGCCGCAGGATTCATGCCTGCTCAGCTGCCTGATAACCGCCAGCTGGGCCGCAGGATTCATGCCTGCTCAGCTGCCTGATAACCGCCAGCTGGGCCGCAGGATTCACGCCTGCTCAGCTGCCTGATAACCGCCAGCTGGGCCGCAGGATTCATGCCTGCTCAGCTGCATGATTCTTGCCTGCTGAGGCACATGATCCGTGCAGGAGAGCTACCTGATCATCACATGAGCAGTCACATGATCAGCGCCTCTCAGTCACCTGATCACTGCATGACAGGCACGTGATCAGTGCCTGCTGAAGTGCGGGATCAGCGCCTGCTCAGCTGCCTGATAATCGCCAGCTGGGCCGCAGGATTCAAGCCTGCTCAGCTGCCTGATAACCGCCAGCTGGGCCGCAGGATTCATGCCTGCTCAGCTGCCTGATAACCGCCAGCTGGGCCGCAGGATTCATGCCTGCTCAGCTGCCTGATAACCGCCAGCTGGGCCGCAGGATTCATGCCTGCTCAGCTGCCTGATAACCGCCAGCTGGGCCGCAGGATTCATGCCTGCTCAGCTGCCTGATAAGCGCCAGCTGGGCCGCAGGATTCACGCCTGCTCAGCTGCCTGATAACCGCCAGCTGGGCCGCAGGATTCACGCCTGCTCAGCTGCCTGATAACCGCCAGCTGGGCCGCAGGATTCACGCCTGCTCAGCTGCCTGATAACCGCCAGCTGGGCCGCAGGATTCATGCCTGCTCAGCTGCCTGATAAGCGCCAGCTGGGCCGCAGGATTCATGCCTGCTCAGCTGCCTGATAACCGCCAGCTGGGCCGCAGGATTCACGCCTGCTCAGCTGCCTGATAACCGCCAGCTGGGCCGCAGGATTCACGCCTGCTCAGCTGCCTGATAACCGCCAGCTGGGCCGCAGGATTCATGCCTGCTCAGCTGCCTGATAACCGCCAGCTGGGCCGCAGGATTCACGCCTGCTCAGCTGCCTGATAACCGCCAGCTGGGCCGCAGGATTCACGCCTGCTCAGCTGCCTGATAACCGCCAGCTGGGCCGCAGGATTCATGCCTGCTCAGCTGCCTGATAACCGCCAGCTGGGCCGCAGGATTCATGCCTGCTCAGCTGCCTGATAACCGCCAGCTGGGCCGCAGGATTCATGCCTGCTCAGCTGCCTGATAACCGCCAGCTGGGCCGCAGGATTCATGCCTGCTCAGCTGCCTGATAACCGCCAGCTGGGCCGCAGGATTCATGCCTGCTCAGCTGCCTGATAACCGCCAGCTGGGCCGCAGGATTCACGCCTGCTCAGCTGCCTGATAACCGCCAGCTGGGCCGCAGGATTCACGCCTGCTCAGCTGCCTGATAACCGCCAGCTGGGCCAGGATTCGCCTGCTCAGCTGCCTGGCCATTCATGCCTGCTCAGCTGCCTGATAACCGCCAGCTGGGCCGCAGGATTCATGCCTGCTCAGCTGCCTGATAACCGCCAGCTGGGCCGCAGGATTCATGCCTGCTCAGCTGCCTGATAACCACCAGCTGGGCCGCAGGATTCATGCCTGCTCAGCTGCCTGATAACCGCCAGCTGGGCCGCAGGATTCATGCCTGCTCAGCTGCCTGATAACCGCCAGCTGGGCCGCAGGATTCATGCCTGCTCAACTGCCTGATAACCGCCAGCTGGGCCGCAGGATTCATGCCTGCTCAGCTGCCTGATTACCGCCAGCTGGGCCGCAGGATTCATGCCTGCTCAGCTGCTTGATTCTTACCTGCTGAGGCACATGATCCGTAGAGGAGAGCTACCTGATCAGCACATGAGCAGTCACATGATCAGCGCCTCTCTGTCACCTGATCACTGCATGACAGGCACGTGATCAGTGCCTGCTGAGGTGCGGGATCAGCGCCTGCTCAGCTGCCTGATAATCGCCAGCTGGGCCGCAGGATTCATGCCTGCTCAGCTGCCTGATAACCGCCAGCTGGGCCGCAGGATTCACGCCTGCTCACCTGCCTGATTCTTGCCTGCTGAGGCACATGATCCGTGCAGGAGAGCTTCCTGATCAGCACATGAGCAGTCACATGATCAGCGCCTCTCAGTCACCTGATCACTGCATGACAGGCACGTGATCAGTGCCTGCTGAGGTGCGGGATCAGCGCCTGCTCAGCTGCCTGATAATCGCCAGCTGGGCCGCAGGATTCATGCCTGCTCAGCTGCCTGGTAACCGCCAGCTGGGCCGCAGGATTCATGCCTGCTCAGCTGCCTGATAACCGCCAGCTGGGCCGCAGGATTCATGCCTGCTCAGCTGCCTGATAACCGCCAGCTGGGCCGCAGGATTCATGCCTGCTCAGCTGCCTGATAACCGCCAGCTGGGCCGCAGGATTCATGCCTGCTCAGCTGCCTGATAACCGCCAGCTGGGCCGCAGGATTCATGCCTGCTCAGCTGCCTGATAACCGCCAGCTGGGCCGCAGGATTCACGCCTGCTCAGCTGCCTGATAACCGCCAGCTGGGCCGCAGGATTCATGCCTGCTCAGCTGCCTGATAACCGCCAGCTGGGCCGCAGGATTCACGCCTGCTCAGCTGCCTGATAACCGCCAGCTGGGCCGCAGGATTCATGCCTGCTCAGCTGCCTGATAACCGCCAGCTGGGCCGCAGGATTCATGCCTGCTCAGCTGCCTGATAACCGCCAGCTGGGCCGCAGGATTCATGCCTGCTCAGCTGCCTGATTCTTGCCTGCTGAGGCACATGATCCGTGCAGGAGAGCTGCCTGATCAGCACATGAGCAGTCACATGATCAGCGCCTCTCTGTCACCTGATCACTGCATGACAGGCACGTGATCAGTGCCTGCTGAGGTGCGGGATCAGCGCCTGCTCAGCTGCCTGATAATCGCCAGCTGGGCCGCAGGATTCATGCCTGCTCAGCTGCCTGATTCTTGCCTGCTGAGGCACATGATCCGTGCAGGAGAGCTACCTGATCAGCACATGAGCAGTCACATGATCAGCGCCTCTCAGTCACCTGATCACTGCATGACAGGCACGTGATCAGTGCCTGCTGAGGTGCGGGATCAGCGCCTGCTCAGCTGCCTGATAATCGCCAGCTGGGCCGCAGGATTCATGTCTGCTCAGCTGCCTGATAACCGCCAGCTGGGCCGCAGGATTCACGCCTGCTCAGCTGCCTGATAACCGCCAGCTGGGCCGCAGGATTCACGCCTGCTCAGCTGCCTGATAACCGCCAGCTGGGCCGCAGGATTCATGCCTGCTCAGCTGCCTGATAACCGCCAGCTGGGCCGCAGGATTCATGCCTGCTCAGCTGCCTGATAACCGCCAGCTGGGCCGCAGGATTCATGCCTGCTCAGCTGCCTGATAACCGCCAGCTGGGCCGCAGGATTCATGCCTGCTCAGCTGCCTGATAACCGCCAGCTGGGCCGCAGGATTCACGCCTGCTCAGCTGCCTGATAACCGCCAGCTGGGCCGCAGGATTCATGCCTGCTCAGCTGCCTGATAACCGCCAGCTGGGCCGCAGGATTCACGCCTGCTCAGCTGCCTGATAACCGCCAGCTGGGCCGCAGGATTCACGCCTGCTCAGCTGCCTGATAACCGCCAGCTGGGCCGCAGGATTCACGCCTGCTCAGCTGCCTGATAACCGCCAGCTGGGCCGCAGGATTCACGCCTGCTCAGCTGCCTGATAACCGCCAGCTGGGCCGCAGGATTCATGCCTGCTCAGCTGCCTGATAACCGCCAGCTGGGCCGCAGGATTCACGCCTGCTCAGCTGCCTGATAACCGCCAGCTGGGCCGCAGGATTCACGCCTGCTCAGCTGCCTGATAACCGCCAGCTGGGCCACAGGATTCACGCCTGCTCAGCTGCCTGATAACCGCCAGCTGGGCCGCAGGATTCACGCCTGCTCAGCTGCCTGATAACCGCCAGCTGGGCCGCAGGATTCATGCCTGCTCAACTGCCTGATAACCGCCAGCTGGGCCGCAGGATTCACGCCTGCTCAGCTGCCTGATTACCGCCAGCTGGGCCGCAGGATTCATGCCTGCTCAGCTGCTTGATTCTTGCCTGCTGAGGCACATGATCCGTGCAGGAGAGCTACCTGATCAGCACATGAGCAGTCACATGATCAGCGCCTCTCTGTCACCTGATCACTGCATGACAGGCACGTGATCAGTGCCTGCTGAGGTGCGGGATCAGCGCCTGCTCAGCTGCCTGATAATCGCCAGCTGGGCCGCAGGATTCACGCCTGCTCAGCTGCCTGATAACCGCCAGCTGGGCCGCAGGATTCACGCCTGCTCACCTGCCTGATTCTTGCCTGCTGAGGCACATGATCCGTGCAGGAGAGCTTCCTGATCAGCACATGAGCAGTCACATGATCAGCGCCTCTCAGTCACCTGATCACTGCATGACAGGCACGTGATCAGTGCCTGCTGAGGTGCGGGATCGGCGCCTGCTCAGCTGCCTGATAACCGCCAGCTGGGCCGCAGGATTCACACCTGCTCAGCTGCCTGATAACCGCCAGCTGGGCCGCAGGATTCATGCCTGCTCAGCTGCCTGATAACCGCCAGCTGGGCCGCAGGATTCACGCCTGCTCAGCTGCCTGATAACCGCCAGCTGGGCCGCAGGATTCACGCCTGCTAGCTGCCTGATAACCGCCAGCTGGGCCGCAGGATTCACGCCTGCTCAGCTGCCTGATAACCGCCAGCTGGGCCGCAGGATTCATGCCTGCTCAGCTGCCTGATAACCGCCAGCTGGGCCGCAGGATTCACGCCTGCTCAGCTGCCTGATAACCGCCAGCTGGGCCGCAGGATTCACGCCTGCTCAGCTGCCTGATAACCGCCAGCTGGGCCGCAGGATTCACGCCTGCTCAGCTGCCTGATAACCGCCAGCTGGGCCGCAGGATTCACGCCTGCTCAGCTGCCTGATAACCGCCAGCTGGGCCGCAGGATTCACGCCTGCTCAGCTGCCTGATAACCGCCAGCTGGGCCGCAGGATTCACGCCTGCTCAGCTGCTTGATTCTTGCCTGCTGAGGCACATGATCCGTGCAGGAGAGCTACCTGATCAGCACATGAGCAGTCACATGATCAGCGCCTCTCTGTCACCTGATCACTGCATGACAGGCACGTGATCAGTGCCTGATGAGGTGCGGGATCAGCGCCTGCTCAGCTGCCTGATAATCGCCAGCTGGGCCGCAGGATTCACGCCTGCTCAGCTGCCTGATTCTTGCCTGCTGAGGCACATGATCCGTGCAGGAGAGCTACCTGATCAGCACATGAGCAGTCACATGATCAGCGCCTCTCAGTCACCTGATCACTGCATGACAGGCACGTGATCAGTGCCTGCTGAGGTGCGGGATCAGCGCCTGCTCAGCTGCCTGATAATCGCCAGCTGGGCCGCAGGATTCACGCCTGCTCAGCTGCCTGATAACCGCCAGCTGGGCCGCAGGATTCACGCCTGCTCAGCTGACTGGTAACCGCCAGCTGGGCCGCAGGATTCACGCCTGCTCAGCTGCCTGATAACCGCCAGCTGGGCCGCAGTATTCACGCCTGCTCAGCTGCCTGATAACCGACAGCTGGGCCGCAGGATTCACGCCTGCTCAGCTGACTGATAACCGCCAGCTGGGCCGCAGGATTCACGCCTGCTCAGCTGCCTGATAACCGACAGCTGGGCCGCAGGATTCATGCCTGCTCAGCTGACTGATAACCGCCAGCTGGGCCGCAGGATTCACGCCTGCTCAGCTGCCTGATAACCGCCAGCTGGGCCGCAGGATTCACGCCTGCTCAGCTGCCTGATAATCGCCAGCTGGGCCGCAGGATTCACGCCTGCTCAGCTGACTGATAACCGCCAGCTGGGCCGCAGGATTCACGCCTGCTCAGCTGACTGGTAACCGCCAGCTGGGCCGCAGGATTCATGCCTGCTCAGCTGCCTGATAACCGCCAGCTGGGCCGCAGGATTCATGCCTGCTCAGCTGCCTGATTCTTGCCTGCTGAGGCACATGATCCGTGCAGGAGAGCTACCTGATCAGCACATGAGCAGTCACATGATCAGCGCCTCTCTGTCACCTGATCACTGCATGACAGGCACGTGATCAGTGCCTGCTGAGGTGCGGGATCAGCGCCTGCTCAGCTGCCTGATAATCGCCAGCTGGGCCGCAGGATTCATGACTGCTCAGCTGCATGATACTAGCCTGCTGAGGCACATGATCCGTGCAGGAGAGCTACCTGATCAGCACATGAGCAGTCACATGATCAGCGCCTCTCAGTCACCTGATCACTGCATGACAGGCACGTGATCAGTGCCTGCTGAGGTGCGGGATCAGCGCCTGCTCAGCTGCCTGATAATCGCCAGCTGGGCCGCAGGATTCACGCCTGCTCAGCTGCCTGATAACCGCCAGCTGGGCCGCAGGATTCACGCCTGCTCAGCTGCCTGATAACCGCCAGCTGGGCCGCAGGATTCACGCCTGCTCAGCTGCCTGATAACCGCCAGCTGGGCCGCAGGATTCACGCCTGCTCAGCTGCCTGATAACCGCCAGCTGGGCCGCAGGATTCACGCCTGCTCAGCTGCCTGATAACCGCCAGCTGGGCCGCAGGATTCACGCCTGCTCAGCTGCCTGATAACCGCCAGCTGGGCCGCAGGATTCACGCCTGCTCAGCTGCCTGATAACCGCCAGCTGGGCCGCAGGATTCACGCCTGCTCAGCTGCCTGATAACCGCCAGCTGGGCCGCAGGATTCACGCCTGCTCAGCTGCCTGATAACCGCCAGCTGGGCCGCAGGATTCATGCCTGCTCAGCTGCATGATTCTAGCCTGCTGAGGCACATGATCCGAGCAGGAGAGCTACCAGATCAGCACATGAGCAGTCACATGATCAGCGCCTCTCAGTCACCTGATCACTGCATGACAGGCACGTGATCAGGGCCTGCTGAGGTGCGGGATCAGCGCCTGCTCAGCTGCCTGATAATCGCCAGCTGGGCCGCAGGATTCACGCCTGCTCAGCTGCCTGATAACCGCCAGCTGGGCCGCAGGATTCACGCCTGCTCAGCTGCCTGATAACCGCCAGCTGGGCCGCAGGATTCACGCCTGCTCAGCTGCCTGATAACCGCCAGCTGGGACGCAGGATTCACGCCTGCTCAGCTGCCTGATAACCGCCAGCTGGGCCGCAGGATTCACGCCTGCTCAGCTGCCTGATAACCGCCAGCTGGGCCGCAGGATTCACGCCTGCTCAGCTGCCTGATAACCGCCAGCTGGGCCGCAGGATTCACGCCTGCTCAGCTGCCTGATAACCGCCAGCTGGGCCGCAGGATTCACGCCTGCTCAGCTGCCTGATAACCGCCAGCTGGGCCGCAGGATTCATGCCTGCTCAGCTGCCTGATAACCGCCAGCTGGGCCGCAGGATTCACGCCTGCTCAGCTGCCTGATAACCGCCAGCTGGGCCGCAGGATTCACGCCTGCTCAGCTGCCTGATAACCGCCAGCTGGGCCGCAGGATTCACGCCTGCTCAGCTGCCTGATAACCGCCAGCTGGGCCGCAGGATTCACGCCTGCTCAGCTGCCTGATAACCGCCAGCTGGGCCGCAGGATTCACGCCTGCTCAGCTGCCTGATAACCGCCAGCTGGGCCGCAGGATTCACGCCTGCTCAGCTGCCTGATAACCGCCAGCTGGGCCGCAGGATTCACGCCTGCTCAGCTGCCTGATAACCGCCAGCTGGGCCGCAGGATTCACGCCTGCTCAGCTGCCTGATAACCGCCAGCTGGGCCGCAGGATTCACGCCTGCTCAGCTGCCTGATAACCGCCAGCTGGGCCGCAGGATTCATGCCTGCTCAGCTGCCTGATAACCGCCAGCTGGGCCGCAGGATTCACGCCTGCTCAGCTGCCTGATAACCGCCAGCTGGGCCGCAGGATTCACGCCTGCTCAGCTGCCTGATAACCGCCAGCTGGGCCGCAGGATTCACGCCTGCTCAGCTGCCTGATAACCGCCAGCTGGGCCGCAGGATTCATGCCTGCTCAGCTGCATGATTCTTGCCTGCTGAGGCACATGATCCGTGCAGGAGAGCTACCTGATCAGCACATGAGCAGTCACATGATCAGCGCCTCTCAGTCACCTGATCACTGCATGACAGGCACGTGATCAGTGCCTGCTGAGGTGCGGGATCAGCGCCTGCTCAGCTGCCTGATAATCGCCAGCTGGGCCGCAGGATTCACGCCTGCTCAGCTGCCTGATAACCGCCAGCTGGGCCGCAGGATTCACGCCTGCTCAGCTGCCTGATAACCGCCAGCTGGGCCGCAGGATTCATGCCTGCTCAGCTGCCTGATAACCGCCAGCTGGGCCGCAGGATTCACGCCTGCTCAGCTGCCTGATAACCGCCAGCTGGGCCGCAGGATTCACGCCTGCTCAGCTGCCTGATAACCGCCAGCTGGGCCGCAGGATTCACGCCTGCTCAGCTGCCTGATAACCGCCAGCTGGGCCGCAGGATTCACGCCTGCTCAGCTGCCTGATAACCGCCAGCTGGGCCGCAGGATTCACGCCTGCTCAGCTGCCTGATAACCGCCAGCTGGGCCGCAGGATTCACGCCTGCTCAGCTGCCTGATAACCGCCAGCTGGGCCGCAGGATTCACGCCTGCTCAGCTGCCTGATAACCGCCAGCTGGGCCGCAGGATTCACGCCTGCTCAGCTGCCTGATAACCGCCAGCTGGGCCGCAGGATTCACGCCTGCTCAGCTGCCTGATAACCGCCAGCTGGGCCGCAGGATTCACGCCTGCTCAGCTGCCTGATAACCGCCAGCTGGGCCGCAGGATTCACGCCTGCTCAGCTGCCTGATAACCGCCAGCTGGGCCGCAGGATTCACGCCTGCTCAGCTGTCTGATAACCGCCAGCTGGGCCGCAGGATTCACGCCTGCTCAGCTGCCTGATAACCGCCAGCTGGGCCGCAGGATTCATGCCTGCTCAGCTGCCTGATAACCGCCAGCTGGGCCGCAGGATTCACGCCTGCTCAGCTGCCTGATAACCGCCAGCTGGGCCGCAGGATTCATGCCTGCTCAGCTGCCTGATAACCGCCAGCTGGGCCGCAGGATTCACGCCTGCTCAGCTGCCTGATAACCGCCAGCTGGGCCGCAGGATTCACGCCTGCTCAGCTGCCTGATAACCGCCAGCTGGGCCGCAGGATTCACGCCTGCTCAGCTGCCTGATAACCGCCAGCTGGGCCGCAGGATTCACGCCTGCTCAGCTGCATGATTCTTGCCTGCTGAGGCACATGATCCGTGCAGGAGAGCTACCTGATCAGCACATGAGCAGTCACATGATCAGCGCCTCTCAGTCACCTGATCACTGCATGACAGGCACGTGATCAGTGCCTGCTGAAGTGCGGGATCAGCGCCTGCTCAGCTGCCTGATAATCGCCAGCTGGGCCGCAGGATTCACGCCTGCTCAGCTGCCTGATAACCGCCAGCTGGGCCGCAGGATTCACGCCTGCTCAGCTGCCTGATAACCGCCAGCTGGGCCGCAGGATTCACGCCTGCTCAGCTGCCTGATAACCGCCAGCTGGGCCGCAGGATTCACGCCTGCTCAGCTGCCTGATAACCGCCAGCTGGGCCGCAGGATTCACGCCTGCTCAGCTGCCTGATAAGCGCCAGCTGGGCCGCAGGATTCACGCCTGCTCAGCTGCCTGATAACCGCCAGCTGGGCCGCAGGATTCACGCCTGCTCAGCTGCCTGATAACCGCCAGCTGGGCCGCAGGATTCACGCCTGCTCAGCTGCCTGATAACCGCCAGCTGGGCCGCAGGATTCACGCCTGCTCAGCTGCCTGATAAGCGCCAGCTGGGCCGCAGGATTCACGCCTGCTCAGCTGCCTGATAACCGCCAGCTGGGCCGCAGGATTCACGCCTGCTCAGCTGCCTGATAACCGCCAGCTGGGCCGCAGGATTCACGCCTGCTCAGCTGCCTGATAACCGCCAGCTGGGCCGCAGGATTCACGCCTGCTCAGCTGCCTGATAACCGCCAGCTGGGCCGCAGGATTCACGCCTGCTCAGCTGCCTGATAACCGCCAGCTGGGCCGCAGGATTCACGCCTGCTCAGCTGCCTGATAACCGCCAGCTGGGCCGCAGGATTCACGCCTGCTCAGCTGCCTGATAACCGCCAGCTGGGCCGCAGGATTCACGCCTGCTCAGCTGCCTGATAACCGCCAGCTGGGCCGCAGGATTCACGCCTGCTCAGCTGCCTGATAACCGCCAGCTGGGCCGCAGGATTCACGCCTGCTCAGCTGCCTGATAACCGCCAGCTGGGCCGCAGGATTCACGCCTGCTCAGCTGCCTGATAACCGCCAGCTGGGCCGCAGGATTCACGCCTGCTCAGCTGCCTGATAACCGCCAGCTGGGCCGCAGGATTCACGCCTGCTCAGCTGCCTGATAACCGCCAGCTGGGCCGCAGGATTCACGCCTGCTCAGCTGCCTGATAACCGCCAGCTGGGCCGCAGGATTCACGCCTGCTCAGCTGCCTGATAACCGCCAGCTGGGCCGCAGGATTCACGCCTGCTCAGCTGCCTGATAACCGCCAGCTGGGCCGCAGGATTCACGCCTGCTCAGCTGCCTGATAACCACCAGCTGGGCCGCAGGATTCACGCCTGCTCAGCTGCCTGATAACCGCCAGCTGGGCCGCAGGATTCACGCCTGCTCAGCTGCCTGATAACCGCCAGCTGGGCCGCAGGATTCACGCCTGCTCAACTGCCTGATAACCGCCAGCTGGGCCGCAGGATTCACGCCTGCTCAGCTGCCTGATTACCGCCAGCTGGGCCGCAGGATTCACGCCTGCTCAGCTGCTTGATTCTTGCCTGCTGAGGCACATGATCCGTGCAGGAGAGCTACCTGATCAGCACATGAGCAGTCACATGATCAGCGCCTCTCTGTCACCTGATCACTGCATGACAGGCACGTGATCAGTGCCTGATGAGGTGCGGGATCAGCGCCTGCTCAGCTGCCTGATAATCGCCAGCTGGGCCGCAGGATTCACGCCTGCTCAGCTGCCTGATAACCGCCAGCTGGGCCGCAGGATTCACGCCTGCTCACCTGCCTGATTCTTGCCTGCTGAGGCACATGATCCGTGCAGGAGAGCTTCCTGATCAGCACATGAGCAGTCACATGATCAGCGCCTCTCAGTCACCTGATCACTGCATGACAGGCACGTGATCAGTGCCTGCTGAGGTGCGGGATCAGCGCCTGCTCAGCTGCCTGATAACCGCCAGCTGGGCCGCAGGATTCACGCCTGCTCAGCTGCCTGATAACCGCCAGCTGGGCCGCAGGATTCACGCCTGCTCAGCTGCCTGATAACCGCCAGCTGGGCCGCAGGATTCACGCCTGCTCAGCTGCCTGATAACCGCCAGCTGGGCCGCAGGATTCATGCCTGCTCAGCTGCCTGATAACCGCCAGCTGGGCCGCAGGATTCACGCCTGCTCAGCTGCCTGATAACCGCCAGCTGGGCCGCAGGATTCACGCCTGCTCAGCTGCCTGATAACCGCCAGCTGGGCCGCAGGATTCACGCCTGCTCAGCTGCCTGATAACCGCCAGCTGGGCCGCAGGATTCACGCCTGCTCAGCTGCCTGATAACCGCCAGCTGGGCCGCAGGATTCACGCCTGCTCAGCTGCCTGATAACCGCCAGCTGGGCCGCAGGATTCATGCCTGCTCAGCTGCCTGATAACCGCCAGCTGGGCCGCAGGATTCACGCCTGCTCAGCTGCCTGATAACCGCCAGCTGGGCCGCAGGATTCACGCCTGCTCAGCTGCCTGATTCTTGCCTGCTGAGGCACATGATCCGTGCAGGAGAGCTACCTGATCAGCACATGAGCAGTCACATGATCAGCGCCTCTCTGTCACCTGATCACTGCATGACAGGCACGTGATCAGTGCCTGATGAGGTGCGGGATCAGCGCCTGCTCAGCTGCCTGATAATCGCCAGCTGGGCCGCAGGATTCACGCCTGCTCAGCTGCCTGATTCTTGCCTGCTGAGGCACATGATCCGTGCAGGAGAGCTACCTGATCAGCACATGAGCAGTCACATGATCAGCGCCTCTCAGTCACCTGATCACTGCATGACAGGCACGTGATCAGTGCCTGCTGAGGTGCGGGATCAGCGCCTGCTCAGCTGCCTGATAATCGCCAGCTGGGCCGCAGGATTCACGCCTGCTCAGCTGCCTGATAACCGCCAGCTGGGCCGCAGGATTCACGCCTGCTCAGCTGACTGGTAACCGCCAGCTGGGCCGCAGGATTCACGCCTGCTCAGCTGCCTGATAACCGCCAGCTGGGCCGCAGTATTCACGCCTGCTCAGCTGCCTGATAACCGACAGCTGGGCCGCAGGATTCATGCCTGCTCAGCTGACTGATAACCGCCAGCTGGGCCGCAGGATTCACGCCTGCTCAGCTGCCTGATAACCGACAGCTGGGCCGCAGGATTCACGCCTGCTCAGCTGACTGATAACCGCCAGCTGGGCCGCAGGATTCACGCCTGCTCAGCTGCCGGATAACCGCCAGCTGGGCCGCAGGATTCACGCCTGCTCAGCTGCCTGATAATCGCCAGCTGGGCCGCAGGATTCACGCCTGCTCAGCTGCCTGATAACCGCCAGCTGGGCCGCAGGATTCACGCCTGCTCAGCTGACTGGTAACCGCCAGCTGGGCCGCAGGATTCACGCCTGCTCAGCTGCCTGATAACCGCCAGCTGGGCCGCAGGATTCATGCCTGCTCAGCTGCCTGATTCTTGCCTGCTGAGGCACATGATCCGTGCAGGAGAGCTGCCTGATCAGCACATGAGCAGTCACATGATCAGCGCCTCTCTGTCACCTGATCACTGCATGACAGGCACGTGATCAGTGCCTGCTGAGGTGCGGGATCAGCGCCTGCTCAGCTGCCTGATAATCGCCAGCTGGGCCGCAGGATTCATGACTGCTCAGCTGCATGATTCTTGCCTGCTGAGGCACATGATCCGTGCAGGAGAGCTACCTGATCAGCACATGAGCAGTCACATGATCAGCGCCTCTCAGTCACCTGATCACTGCATGACAGGCACGTGATCAGTGCCTGCTGAGGTGCGGGATCAGCGCCTGCTCAGCTGCCTGATAATCGCCAGCTGGGCCGCAGGATTCACGCCTGCTCAGCTGCCTGATAACCGCCAGCTGGGCCGCAGGATTCACGCCTGCTCAGCTGACTGGTAACCGCCAGCTGGGCCGCAGGATTCACGCCTGCTCAGCTGCCTGATAACCGCCAGCTGGGCCGCAGGATTCACGCCAGCTCAGCTGCCTGATTCTTGCCTGCTGAGGCACATGATCCGTGCAGGAGAGCTACCTGATCAGCACATGAGCAGTCACATGATCAGCGCCTCTCTGTCACCTGATCACTGCATGACAGGCACGTGATCAGTGCCTGATGAGGTGCGGGATCAGCGCCTGCTCAGCTGCCTGATAATCGCCAGCTGGGCCGCAGGATTCACGCCTGCTCAGCTGCCTGATTCTTGCCTGCTGAGGCACATGATCCGTGCAGGAGAGCTGCCTGATCAGCACATGAGCAGTCACATGAACAGCGCCTCTCAGTCACCTGATCACTGCATGACAGGCACGTGATCAGTGCCTGCTGAGGTGAGGGATCAGCGCCTGCTCAGCTGCCTGATAATCGCCAGCTGGACCGCAGGATTCACGCCTGCTCAGCTGCCTGATAACCGCCAGCTGGGCCGCAGGATTCACGCCTGCTCAGCTGACTGGTAACCGCCAGCTGGGCCGCAGGATTCACGCCTGCTCAGCTGCCTGATAACCGCCAGCTGGGCCGCAGGATTCACGCCTGCTCAGCTGCCTGATAACCGACAGCTGGGCCGCAGGATTCACGCCTGCTCAGCTGACTGATAACCGCCAGCTGGGCCGCAGGATTCACGCCTGCTCAGCTGCCTGATAACCGCCAGCTGGGCCGCAGGATTCACGCCTGCTCAGCTGCCTGATAACCGCCAGCTGGGCCGCAGCATTCACGCCTGCTCAGCTGCCTGATAATCGCCAGCTGGGCCGCAGGATTCACGCCTGCTCAGCTGCCTGATAACCGCCAGCTGGGCCGCAGGATTCACGCCTGCTCAGCTGCTTGATTCTTGCCTGCTGAGGCACATGATCCGTGCAGGAGAGCTACCTGATCAGCACATGAGCAGTCACATGATCAGCGCCTCTCAGTCACCTGATCACTGCATGACAGGCACGTGATCAGTGCCTGCTGAGGTGCGGGATCAGCGCCTGCTCAGCTGCCTGATAATCGCCAGCTGGGCCGCAGGATTCACGCCTGCTCAGCTGCCTGATAACCGCCAGCTGGGCCGCAGGATTCACGCCTGCTCAGCTGCCTGATAACCGCCAGCTGGGCCGCAGGATTCACGCCTGCTCAGCTGCCTGATAACCGCCAGCTGGGCCGCAGGATTCACGCCTGCTCAGCTGCCTGATAACCGCCAGCTGGGCCGCAGGATTCACGCCTGCTCAGCTGCCTGATAACCGCCAGCTGGGCCGCAGGATTCATGCCTGCTCAGCTGCCTGATAACCGCCAGCTGGGCCGCAGGATTCACGCCTGCTCAGCTGCCTGATAACCGCCAGCTGGGCCGCAGGATTCACGCCTGCTCAGCTGCCTGATAACCGCCAGCTGGGCCGCAGGATTCACGCCTGCTCAGCTGCCTGATAACCGCCAGCTGGGCCGCAGGATTCACGCCTGCTCAGCTGCCTGATAACCGCCAGCTGGGCCGCAGGATTCACGCCTGCTCAGCTGCCTGATAACCGCCAGCTGGGCCGCAGGATTCACGCCTGCTCAGCTGCCTGATAACCGCCAGCTGGGCCGCAGGATTCACGCCTGCTCAGCTGCCTGATAACCGCCAGCTGGGCCGCAGGATTCACGCCTGCTGAGCTGCTTGATTCTTGCCTGCTGAGGCACATGATCCGTGCAGGAGAGCTACCTGATCAGCACATGAGCAGTCACATGATCAGCGCCTCTCTGTCACCTGATCACTGCATGACAGGCACGTGATCAGTGCCTGCTGAGGTGCGGGATCAGCGCCTGCTCAGCTGCCTGATAATCGCCAGCTGGGCCGCAGGATTCACGCCTGCTCAGCTGCCTGATAACCGCCAGCTGGGCCGCAGGATTCACGCCTGCTCAGCTGCCTGATTCTTGCCTGCTGAGGCACATGATCCGTGCAGGAGAGCTACCTGATCAGCACATGAGCAGTCACATGATCAGCGCCTCTCAGTCACCTGATCACTGCATGACAGGCATGTGATCAGTGCCTGCTGAGGTGCGGGATCAGCGCCTGCTCAGCTGCCTGATAATCGCCAGCTGGGCCGCAGGATTCACGCCTGCTCAGCTGCCTGATAACCGCCAGCTGGGCCGCAGGATTCACGCCTGCTCAGCTGACTGGTAACCGCCAGCTGGGCCGCAGGATTCACGCCTGCTCAGCTGCCTGATAACCGCCAGCTGGGCCGCAGGATTCACGCCTGCTCAGCTGCCTGATAATCGCCAGCTGGGCCGCAGGATTCACGCCTGCTCAGCTGACTGATAACCGCCAGCTGGGCCGCAGGATTCACGCCTGCTCAGCTGCCTGATAACCGCCAGCTGGGCCGCAGGATTCACGCCTGCTCAGCTGCCTGATAACCGCCAGCTGGGCCGCAGGATTCATGCCTGCTCAGCTGCCTGATAATCGCCAGCTGGGCCGCAGGATTCATGCATGCTCAGCTGCCTGATAATCGCCAGCTGGGCCGCAGGATTCACGCCTGCTCAGCTGCTTGATTCTTGCCTGCTGAGGCACATGATCCGTGCAGGAGAGCTACCTGATCAGCACATGAGCAGTCACATGATCAGCGCCTCTCAGTCACCTGATCACTGCATGACAGGCACGTGATCAGTGCCTGCTGAGGTGCGGGATCAGCGCCTGCTCAGCTGCCTGATAATCGCCAGCTGGGCCGCAGGATTCACGCCTGCTCAGCTGCCTGATAACCGCCAGCTGGGCCGCAGGATTCACGCCTGCTCAGCTGCCTGATAACCGCCAGCTGGGCCGCAGGATTCACGCCTGCTCAGCTGCCTGATAACCGCCAGCTGGGCCGCAGGATTCACGCCTGCTCAGCTGCCTGATTCTTGCCTGCTGAGGCACATGATCCGTGCAGGAGAGCTACCTGATCAGCACATGAGCAGTCACATGATCAGCGCCTCTCAGTCACCTGATCACTGCATGACAGGCACGTGATCAGTGCCTGCTGAGGTGCGGGATCAGCGCCTGCTCAGCTGCCTGATAATCGCCAGCTGGGCCGCAGGATTCACGCCTGCTCAGCTGCCTGATAACCGCCAGCTGGGCCGCAGGATTCATGCCTGCTCAGCTGCCTGATAACCGCCAGCTGGGCCGCAGGATTCACGCCTGCTCAGCTGCCTGATAACCGCCAGCTGGGCCGCAGGATTCACGCCTGCTCAGCTGCCTGATAACCGCCAGCTGGGCCGCAGGATTCATGCCTGCTCAGCTGCCTGATAACCGCCAGCTGGGCCGCAGGATTCACGCCTGCTCAGCTGCCTGATAACCGCCAGCTGGGCCGCAGGATTCACGCCTGCTCAGCTGCCTGATAACCGCCAGCTGGGCCGCAGGATTCACGCCTGCTCAGCTGCCTGATAACCGCCAGCTGGGCCGCAGGATTCATGCCTGCTCAGCTGCCTGATAACCGCCAGCTGGGCCGCAGGATTCACGCCTGCTCAGCTGCCTGATAACCGCCAGCTGGGCCGCAGGATTCACGCCTGCTCAGCTGCCTGATAACCGCCAGCTGGGCCGCAGGATTCACGCCTGCTCAGCTGCCTGATAACCGCCAGCTGGGCCGCAGGATTCACGCCTGCTCAGCTGCCTGATAACCGCCAGCTGGGCCGCAGGATTCACGCCTGCTCAGCTGCCTGATAACCGCCAGCTGGGCCGCAGGATTCATGCCTGCTCAGCTGCCTGATAACCGCCAGCTGGGCCGCAGGATTCACGCCTGCTCAGCTGCCTGATAACCGCCAGCTGGGCCGCAGGATTCACGCCTGCTCAGCTGCCTGATAACCGCCAGCTGGGCCGCAGGATTCACGCCTGCTCAGCTGCCTGATAACCGCCAGCTGGGCCGCAGGATTCACGCCTGCTCAGCTGCCTGATAACCGCCAGCTGGGCCGCAGGATTCACGCCTGCTCAGCTGCCTGACAACCGCCAGCTGGGCCGCAGGATTCACGCCTGCTCAGCTGCCTGATAACCGCCAGCTGGGCCGCAGGATTCACGCCTGCTCAGCTGCCTGATAACCGCCAGCTGGGCCGCAGGATTCACGCCTGCTCAGCTGCCTGATAACCGCCAGCTGGGCCGCAGGATTCATGCCTGCTCAGCTGCCTGATAACCGCCAGCTGGGCCGCAGGATTCATGCCTGCTCAGCTGCCTGATAACCGCCAGCTGGGCCGCAGGATTCATGCCTGCTCAGCTGCTTGATTCTTGCCTGCTGAGGCACATGATCCGTGCAGGAGAGCTACCTGATCAGCACATGAGCAGTCACATGATCAGCGCCTCTCTGTCACCTGATCACTGCATGACAGGCACGTGATCAGTGCCTGCTGAGGTGCGGGATCAGCGCCTGCTCAGCTGCCTGATAACCGCCAGCTTCGCCGCAGGATTCATGCCTGCTCAGCTGCCTGATAACCGCCAGCTGGGCCGCAGGATTCATGCCTGCTCAGCTGCCTGATTCTTGCCTGCTGAGGCACATGATCCGTGCAGGAGAGCTTCCTGATCAGCACATGAGCAGTCACATGGTCAGTGCCTCTCAGTCACCTGATCACTGCATGACAGGCACGTGATCAGTGCCTGCTGAGGTGCGGGATCCGCGCCTGCTCAGCTGCCTGATAACCGCCAGCTGGGCCGCAGTATTCATGCCTGCTCAGCTCCCTGATAACCGCCAGCTGGGCCGCAGGATTCATGCCTGCTCAGCTGCCTGATAACCGCCAGCTGGGCCGCAGGATTCATGCCTGCTCAGCTGCCTGATAACCGCCAGCTGGGCCGCAGGATTCATGCCTGCCCAGCTGCCTGATAACCGCCAGCTGGGCCGCAGGATTCACGCCTGCTCAGCTGCCTGATTCTTGCCTGCTGAGGCACATGATCCGTGCAGGAGAGCTACCTGATCAGCACATGAGCAGTCACATGATCAGCGCCTCTCAGTCACCTGATCACTGCATGACAGGCACGTGATCAGTGCCTGCTGAGGTGCGGGATCAGCGCCTGCTCAGCTGCCTGATAATCGCCAGATGGGCCGCAGGATTCATGCCTGCTCAGCTGCCTGATAAACGCCAGCTGGGCCGCAGGATTCACGCCTGCTCAGCTGCCTGATTCTTGCCTGCTGAGGCACATGATCCGTGCAGGAGAGCTACCTGATCAGCACATGAGCAGTCACATGATCAGCGCCTCTCAGTCACCTGATCACTGCATGACAGGCACGTGATCAGTGCCTGCTGAGGTGCGGGATCATCGCCTGCTCAGCTGCCTGATAATCGCCAGATGGGCCGCAGGATTCATGCCTGCTCAGCTGCCTGATAACCGCCAGCTGGGCCGCAGGATTCATGCCTGCTCAGCTGCCTGATAACCGCCAGCTGGGCCGCAGGATTCACGCCTGCTCAGCTGCCTGATAACCGCCAGCTGGGCCGCAGGATTCATGCCTGCTCAGCTGCTGATTCTTGCCTGCTGAGGCACATGATCCGTGCAGGAGAGCTACCTGATCAGCACATGAGCAGTCACATGATCAGCGCCTCTCAGTCACCTGATCACTGCATGACAGGCACGTGATCAGTGCCTGCTGAGGTGCGGGATCAGCGCCTGCTCAGCTGCCTGATAATCGCCAGCTGGGCCGCAGGATTCATGCCTGCTCAGCTGCCTGATAACCGCCAGCTGGGCCGCAGGATTCACGCCTGCTCAGCTGCCTGATAACCGCCAGCTGGGCCGCAGGATTCATGCCTGCTCAGCTGCCTGATAACCGCCAGCTGGGCCGCAGGATTCATGCCTGCTCAGCTGCCTGATAACCGCCAGCTGGGCCGCAGGATTCATGCCTGCTCAGCTGCCTGATAACCGCCAGCTGGGCCGCAGGATTCACGCCTGCTCAGCTGCCTGATAACCGCCAGCTGGGCCGCAGGATTCACGCCTGCTCAGCTGCCTGATAACCGCCAGCTGGGCCGCAGGATTCACGCCTGCTCAGCTGCCTGATAACCGCCAGCTGGGCCGCAGGATTCACGCCTGCTCAGCTGCCTGATAACCGCCAGCTGGGCCGCAGGATTCATGCCTGCTCAGCTGCCTGATAACCGCCAGCTGGGCCGCAGGATTCATGCCTGCTCAGCTGCCTGATAACCGCCAGCTGGGCCGCAGGATTCACGCCTGCTCAGCTGCCTGATAACCGCCAGCTGGGCCGCAGGATTCACGCCTGCTCAGCTGCCTGATAACCGCCAGCTGGGCCGCAGGATTCACGCCTGCTCAGCTGCCTGATAACCGCCAGCTGGGCCGCAGGATTCATGCCTGCTCAGCTGCCTGATAACCGCCAGCTGGGCCGCAGGATTCACGCCTGCTCAGCTGCCTGATAACCGCCAGCTGGGCCGCAGGATTCATGCCTGCTCAGCTGCCTGATAACCGCCAGCTGGGCCGCAGGATTCACGCCTGCTCAGCTGCCTGATAACCGCCAGCTGGGCCGCAGGATTCACGCCTGCTCAGCTGCCTGATAACCGCCAGCTGGGCCGCAGGATTCACGCCTGCTCAGCTGCCTGATAACCGCCAGCTGGGCCGCAGGATTCACGCCTGCTCAGCTGCCTGATAACCGCCAGCTGGGCCGCAGGATTCACGCCTGCTCAGCTGCCTGATAACCGCCAGCTGGGCCGCAGGATTCACGCCTGCTCAGCTGCCTGATAACCGCCAGCTGGGCCGCAGGATTCACGCCTGCTCAGCTGCCTGATAACCGCCAGCTGGGCCGCAGGATTCACGCCTGCTCAGCTGCCTGATAACCGCCAGCTGGGCCGCAGGATTCACGCCTGCTCAGCTGCCTGATAACCGCCAGCTGGGCCGCAGGATTCATGCCTGCTCAGCTGCTTGATTCTTGCCTGCTGAGGCACATGATCCGTGCAGGAGAGCTACCTGATCAGCACATGAGCAGTCACATGATCAGCGCCTCTCTGTCACCTGATCACTGCATGACAGGCACGTGATCAGTGCCTGCTGAGGTGCGGGATCAGCGCCTGCTCAGCTGCCTGATAATCGCCAGCTGGGCCGCAGGATTCACGCCTGCTCAGCTGCCTGATAACCGCCAGCTGGGCCGCAGGATTCACGCCTGCTCAGCTGCCTGATTCTTGCCTGCTGAGGCACATGATCCGTGCAGGAGAGCTGCCTGATCAGCACATGAGCAGTCACATGATCAGCGCCTCTCAGTCACCTGATCACTGCATGACAGGCACGTGATCAGTGCCTGCTGAGGTGCGGGATCAGCGCCTGCTCAGCTGCCTGATAACCGCCAGCTGGGCCGCAGTATTCACGCCTGCTCAGCTGCCTGATAACCGCCAGCTGGGCCGCAGGATTCACGCCTGCTCAGCTGCCTGATAACCGCCAGCTGGGCCGCAGGATTCACGCCTGCTCAGCTGCCTGATAACCGCCAGCTGGGCCGCAGGATTCACGCCTGCTCAGCTGCCTGATAACCGCCAGCTGGGCCGCAGGATTCACGCCTGCTCAGCTGCCTGATTCTTGCCTGCTGAGGCACATGATCCGTGCAGGAGAGCTACCTGATCAGCACATGAGCAGTCACATGATCAGCGCCTCTCAGTCACCTGATCACTGCATGACAGGCACGTGATCAGTGCCTGCTGAGGTGCGGGATCAGCGCCTGCTCAGCTGCCTGATAATTGCCAGCTGGGCCGCAGGATTCACGCCTGCTCAGCTGCCTGATAAACGCCAGCTGGGCCGCAGGATTCACGCCTGCTCAGCTGCCTGATAACCGCCAGCTGGGCCGCAGGATTCACGCCTGCTCAGCTGCCTGATAACCGCCAGCTGGGCCGCAGGATTCACGCCTGCTCAGCTGCCTGATAACCGCCAGCTGGGCCGCAGGATTCACGCCTGCTCAGCTGCCTGATAACCGCCAGCTGGGCCGCAGGATTCACGCCTGCTCAGCTGCCTGATAACGGCCAGCTGGGCCGCAGGATTCATGCCTGCTCAGCTGCCTGATAACCGCCAGCTGGGCCGCAGGATTCACGCCTGCTCAGCTGCCTGATAACCGCCAGCTGGGCCGCAGGATTCACGCCTGCTCAGCTGCCTGATAACCGCCAGCTGGGCCGCAGGATTCACGCCTGCTCAGCTGCCTGATAACCGCCAGCTGGGCCGCAGGATTCACGCCTGCTCAGCTGCCTGATAACCGCCAGCTGGGCCGCAGGATTCACGCCTGCTCAGCTGCTTGATTCTTGCCTGCTGAGGCACATGATCCGTGCAGGAGAGCTACCTGATCAGCACATGAGCAGTCACATGATCAGCGCCTCTCTGTCACCTGATCACTGCATGACAGGCACGTGATCAGTGCCTGCTGAGGTGCGGGATCAGCGCCTGCTCAGCTGCCTGATAATCGCCAGCTGGGCCGCAGGATTCACGCCTGCTCAGCTGCCTGATAACCGCCAGCTGGGCCGCAGGATTCATGCCTGCTCAGCTGCCTGATTCTTGCCTGCTGAGGCACATGATCCGTGCAGGAGAGCTGCCTGATCAGCACATGAGCAGTCACATGATCAGCGCCTCTCAGTCACCTGATCACTGCATGACAGGCACGTGATCAGTGCCTGCTGAGGTGCGGGATCAGCGCCTGCTCAGCTGCCTGATAACCGCCAGCTGGGCCGCAGTATTCACGCCTGCTCAGCTGCCTGATAACCGCCAGCTTGGCCGCAGGATTCACGCCTGCTCAGCTGCCTGATAACCGCCAGCTGGGCCGCAGGATTCACGCCTGCTCAGCTGCCTGATAACCGCCAGCTGGGCCGCAGGATTCACGCCTGCTCAGCTGCCTGATAACCGCCAGCTGGGCCGCAGGATTCATGCCTGCTCAGCTGCCTGATTCTTGCCTGCTGAGGCACATGATCCGTGCAGGAGAGCTACCTGATCAGCACATGAGCAGTCACATGATCAGCGCCTCTCAGTCACCTGATCACTGCATGACAGGCACGTGATCAGTGCCTGCTGAGGTGCGGGATCAGCGCCTGCTCAGCTGCCTGATAATCGCCAGCTGGGCCGCAGGATTCACGCCTGCTCAGCTGCCTGATAAACGCCAGCTGGGCCGCAGGATTCACGCCTGCTCAGCTGCCTGATTCTTGCCTGCTGAGGCACATGATCCGTGCAGGAGAGCTACCTGATCAGCACATGAGCAGTCACATGATCAGCGCCTCTCAGTCACCTGATCACTGCATGACAGGCACGTGATCAGTGCCTGCTGAGGTGCGGGATCAGCGCCTGCTCAGCTACCTGATAATCGCCAGCTGGGCCGCAGTATTCACGCCTGCTCAGCTGCCTGATAACCGCCAGCTGGGCCGCAGGATTCACGCCTGCTCAGCTGCCTGATAACCGCCAGCTGGGCCGCAGGATTCACGCCTGCTCAGCTGCCTGATAACCGCCAGCTGGGCCGCAGGATTCATGCCTGCTCAGCTGCCTGATTCTTGCCTGCTGAGGCACATGATCCGTGCAGGAGAGCTACCTGATCAGCACATGAGCAGTCACATGATCAGCGCCTCTCAGTCACCTGATCACTGCATGACAGGCACGTGATCAGTCCCTGCTGAGGTGCGGGATCAGCGCCTGCTCAGCTGCCTGATAATTGCCAGCTGGGCCGAAGGATTCACGCCTGCTCAGCTGCCTGATAATCGCCAGCTGGGCCGCAGGACTCACGCCTGCTCAGCTGCCTGATAACCGCCAGCTGGGCCGCAGGATTCATGCCTGCTCAGCTGCCTGATAACCGCCAGCTGGGCTGCAGGATTCACGCCTGCTCAGCTGCCTGATAACCGCCAGCTGGGCCGCAGGAATCACGCCTGCTCAGCTGCCTGATAACCGCGAGCTGGGCCGCAGGATTCATGCCTGCTCAGCTGCCTGATAACCGCCAGCTGGGCCGCAGGATTCACGCCTGCTCAGCTGCCTGATAACCGCCAGCTGGGCCGCAGGATTCATGCCTGCTCAGCTGCCTGATAACCGCCAGCTGGGCCGCAGGATTCACGCCTGCTCAGCTGCCTGATAACCGCCAGCTGGGCCGCAGGATTCATGCCTGCTCAGCTGCCTGATAACCGCCAGCTGGGCCGCAGGATTCACGCCTGCTCAGCTGCCTGATAACCGCCAGCTGGGCCGCAGGATTCATGCCTGCTCAGCTGCCTGATAACCGCCAGCTGGGCCGCAGGATTCATGCCTGCTCAGCTGCCTGATAACCGCCAGCTGGGCCGCAGGATTCATGCCTGCTCAGCTGCCTGATAACCGCCAGCTGGGCCGCAGGATTCATGCCTGCTCAGCTGCCTGATAACCGCCAGCTTGGCCGCAGGATTCATGCCTGCTCAGCTGCCTGATAACCGCCAGCTGGGCCGCAGGATTCATGCCTGCTCAGCTGCCTGATAACCGCCAGCTGGGCCGCAGGATTCATGCCTGCTCAGCTGCCTGATAACCGCCAGCTGGGCCGCAGGATTCATGCCTGCTCAGCTGCCTGATAACCGCCAGCTGGGCCGCAGGATTCATGCCTGCTCAGCTGCCTGATAACCGCCAGCTGGGCCGCAGGATTCATGCCTGCTCAGCTGCCTGATAACCGCCAGCTGGGCCGCAGGATTCATGCCTGCTCAGCTGCCTGATAACCGCCAGCTGGGCCGCAGGATTCATGCCTGCTCAGCTGCCTGATAACCGCCAGCTGGGCCGCAGGATTCACGCCTGCTCAGCTGCCTGATAACCGCCAGCTGGGCCGCAGGATTCATGCCTGCTCAGCTGCCTGATAACCGCCAGCTGGGCCGCAGGATTCATGCCTGCTCAGCTGCCTGATAACCGCCAGCTGGGCCGCAGGATTCATGCCTGCTCAGCTGCCTGATAACCGCCAGCTGGGCCGCAGGATTCATGCCTGCTCAGCTGCCTGATAACCGCCAGCTGGGCCGCAGGATTCATGCCTGCTCAGCTGCCTGATAACCGCCAGCTGGGCCGCAGGATTCATGCCTGCTCAGCTGCTTGATTCTTGCCTGCTGAGGCACATGATCCGTGCAGGAGAGCTACCTGATCAGCACATGAGCAGTCACATGATCAGCGCCTCTCTGTCACCTGATCACTGCATGACAGGCACGTGATCAGTGCCTGCTGAGGTGCGGGATCAGCGCCTGCTCAGCTGCCTGATAATCGCCAGCTGGGCCGCAGGATTCATGCCTGCTCAGCTGCCTGATAACCGCCAGCTGGGCCGCAGGATTCATGCCTGCTCAGCTGCCTGATTCTTGCCTGCTGAGGCACATGATCCGTGCAGGAGAGCTTCCTGATCAGCACATGAGCAGTCACATGATCAGTGCCTCTCAGTCACCTGATCACTGCATGACAGGCACGTGATCAGTGCCTGCTGAGGTGCGGGATCCGCGCCTGCTCAGCTGCCTGATAACCGCCAGCTGGGCCGCAGTATTCATGCCTGCTCAGCTGCCTGATAACCGCCAGCTGGGCCGCAGGATTCATGCCTGCTCAGCTGCCTGATAACCGCCAGCTGGGCCGCAGGATTCATGCCTGCCCAGCTGCCTGATAACCGCCAGCTGGGCCGCAGGATTCATGCCTGCTCAGCTGCCTGATAACCGCCAGCTGGGCCGCAGGATTCATGCCTGCTCAGCTGCATGATTCTTGCCTGCTGAGGCACATGATCCGTGCAGGAGAGCTACCTGATCAGCACATGAGCAGTCACATGATCAGCGCCTCTCAGTCACCTGATCACTGCATGACAGGCACGTGATCAGTGCCTGCTGAGGTGCGGGATCAGCGCCTGCTCAGCTGCCTGATAATCGCCAGCTGGGCCGCAGGATTCATGCCTGCTCAGCTGCCTGATAAACGCCAGCTGGGCCGCAGGATTCATGCCTGCTCAGCTGCCTGATAACCGCCAGCTGGGCCGCAGGATTCATGCCTGCTCAGCTGCCTGATAACCGCCAGCTGGGCCGCAGGATTCATGCCTGCTCAGCTGCCTGATAACCGCCAGCTGGGCCGCAGGATTCATGCCTGCTCAGCTGCCTGATAACCGCCAGCTGGGCCGCAGGATTCATGCCTGCTCAGCTGCCTGATAACCGCCAGCTGGGCCGCAGGATTCATGCCTGCTCAGCTGCCTGATAACCGCCAGCTGGGCCGCAGGATTCATGCCTGCTCAGCTGCCTGATAACCGCCAGCTGGGCCGCAGGACTCATGCCTGCTCAGCTGCCTGATAACCGCCAGCTGGGCCGCAGGATTCATGCCTGCTCAGCTGCCTGATAACCGCCAGCTGGGCCGCAGGATTCATGCCTGCTCAGCTGCCTGATAACCGCCAGCTGGGCCGCAGGATTCATGCCTGCTCAGCTGCCTGATAACCGCCAGCTGGGCCGCAGGATTCATGCCTGCTCAGCTGCCTGATAACCGCCAGCTGGGCCGCAGGATTCATGCCTGCTCAGCTGCCTGATAACCGCCAGCTGGGCCGCAGGATTCATGCCTGCTCAGCTGCCTGATAACCGCCAGCTGGGCCGCAGGATTCATGCCTGCTCAGCTGCCTGATAACCGCCAGCTGGGCCGCAGGATTCATGCCTGCTCAGCTGCCTGATAACCGCCAGCTGGGCCGCAGGATTCATGCCTGCTCAGCTGCCTGATAACCGCCAGCTGGGCCGCAGGATTCATGCCTGCTCAGCTGCCTGATAACCGCCAGCTGGGCCGCAGGATTCATGCCTGCTCAGCTGCCTGATAACCGCCAGCTGGGCCGCAGGATTCATGCCTGCTCAGCTGCCTGATAACCGCCAGCTGGGCCGCAGGATTCGCCTGCTCAGCTGCCTGATAACCGCCAGCTGGGCCGCAGGATTCACGCCTGCTCAGCTGCCTGATAACCGCCAGCTGGGCCGCAGGTTTCACGCCTGCTCAGCTGCCTGATAACCGCCAGCTGGGCCGCAGGATTCATGCCTGCTCAACTGCCTGATAACCGCCAGCTGGGCCGCAGGATTCACGCCTGCTCAGCTGCCTGATAACCGCCAGCTGGGCCGCAGGATTCACGCCTGTTCAGCTGCTTGATTCTTGCCTGCTGAGGCACATGATCCGTGCAGGAGAGCTACCTGATCAGCACATGAGCAGTCACATGATCAGCGCCTCTCTGTCACCTGATCACTGCATGACAGGCACGTGATCAGTGCCTGCTGAGGTGCGGGATCAGCGCCTGCTCAGCTGCCTGATAATCGCCAGCTGGGCCGCAGGATTCATGCCTGCTCAGCTGCCTGATAACCGCCAGCTGGGCCGCAGGATTCATGCCTGCTCAGCTGCGTGATACAAGCCTGCTGAGGCACATGATCCGTGCAGGAGAGCTTCCTGATCAGCACATGAGCAGTCACGTGATCAGCGCCTCTCAGTCACCTGATCACTGCATGACCGGCACGTGATCTGTGCCTGCTGAGGTGCGGGATCAGCGCCTGCTCAGCTGCCTGATAATCGCCAGCTGGGCCGCAGGATTCATGCCTGCTCAGCTGCCTGATAACCGCCAGCTGGGCCGCAGGATTCATGCCTGCTCAGCTGCCTGA
Organism: Bos javanicus; assembly: GCF_032452875.1. Lineage (NCBI taxonomy): Eukaryota > Metazoa > Chordata > Mammalia > Artiodactyla > Bovidae > Bos > Bos javanicus. The sequence goes on along the minus strand of NW_026893903.1, from coordinate 102,249 downwards.
TAACCGCCAGCTGGGCCGCAGGATTCATGCCTGCTCAGCTGCCTGATAACCGCCAGCTGGGCCGCAGGATTCATGCCTGCTCAGCTGCCTGATAACCGCCAGCTGGGCCGCAGGATTCATGCCTGCTCAGCTGCCTGATAACCGCCAGCTGGGCCGCAGGATTCATGCCTGCTCAGCTGCCTGATAACCGCCAGCTGGGCCGCAGGATTCATGCCTGCTCAGCTGCCTGATAACCGCCAGCTGGGCCGCAGGATTCATGCCTGCTCAGCTGCCTGATAACCGCCAGCTGGGCCGCAGGATTCATGCCTGCTCAGCTGCCTGATAACCGCCAGCTGGGCCGCAGGATTCACGCCTGCTCAGCTGCCTGATAACCGCCAGCTGGGCCGCAGGATTCACGCCTGCTCAGCTGCCTGATAACCGCCAGCTGGGCCGCAGGATTCATGCCTGCTCAGCTGCCTGATAACCGCCAGCTGGGCCGCAGGATTCATGCCTGCTCAGCTGCTTGATTCTTGCCTGCTGAGGCACATGATCCGTGCAGGAGAGCTACCTGATCAGCACATGAGCAGTCACATGATCAGCGCCTCTCTGTCACCTGATCACTGCATGACAGGCTCGTGATCAGTGCCTGCTGAGGTGCGGGATCAGCGCCTGTTCAGCTGCCTGATAATCGCCAGCTGGGCCGCAGGATTCATGCCTGCTCAGCTGCCTGATAACCGCCAGCTGGGCCGCAGGATTCATGCCTGCTCAGCTGCCTGATTCTTGCCTGCTGAGGCACATGATCCGTGCAGGAGAGCTACCTGATCAGCACATGAGCAGTCACATGATCAGCGCCTCTCAGTCACCTGATCACTGCATGACAGGCACGTGATCAGTGCCTGCTGAGGTGCGGGATCAGCGCCTGCTCAGCTGCCTGATAATCGCCAGCTGGGCCGCAGGATTCATGCCTGCTCAGCTGCCTGATAACCGCCAGCTGGGCCGCAGGATTCACGCCTGCTCAGCTGACTGGTAACCGCCAGCTGGGCCGCAGGATTCATGCCTGCTCAGCTGCCTGATAACCGCCAGCTGGGCCGCAGGATTCATGCCTGCTCAGCTGCCTGATAAAAGCCAGCTGGGCCGCAGGATTCATGCCTGCTCAGCTGACTGATAATCGCCAGCTGGGCCGCAGGATTCATGCCTGCTCAGCTGCTTGATTCTTGCCTGCTGAGGCACATGATCCGTGCAGGAGAGCTACCTGATCAGCACATGAGCAGTCACATGATCAGCGCCTCTCAGTCACCTGATCACTGCATGACAGGCACGTGATCAGTGCCTGCTGAGGTGCGGGATCAGCGCCTGCTCAGCTGCCTGATAATCGCCAGCTGGGCCGCAGGATTCACGCCTGCTCAGCTGCCTGATAACCGCCAGCTGGGCCGCAGGATTCATGCCTGCTCAGCTTCCTGATAACCGCCAGCTGGGCCGCAGGATTCATGCCTGCTCAGCTGCCTGATAACCGCCAGCTGGGCCGCAGGATTCATGCCTGCTCAGCTGCATGATTCTTGCCTGCTGAGGCACATGATCCGTGCAGGAGAGCTACCTGATCAGCACATGAGCAGTCACATGATCAGCGCCTCTCAGTCACCTGATCACTGCATGACAGGCACGTGATCAGTGCCTGCTGAGGTGCGGGATCAGCGCCTGCTCAGCTGCCTGATAATCGCCAGCTGGTCCGCAGGATTCATGCCTGCTCAGCTGCCTGATAACCGCCAGCTGGGCCGCAGGATTCACGCCTGCTCAGCTGCCTGATAACCGCCAGCTGGGCCGCAGGATTCATGCCTGCTCAGCTGCCTGATAACCGCCAGCTGGGCCGCAGGATTCACGCCTGCTCAGCTGCCTGATAACCGCCAGCTGGGCCGCAGGACGCCTGCTCAGCTGCCTGATAACCGCCAGCTGGGCCGCAGGATTCACGCCTGCTCAGCTGCCTGATAACCGCCAGCTGGGCCGCAGGATTCACGCCTGCTCAGCTGCCTGATAACCGCCAGCTGGGCCGCAGGATTCACGCCTGCTCAGCTGCCTGATAACCGCCAGCTGGGCCGCAGGATTCATGCCTGCTCAGCTGCCTGATAACCGCCAGCTGGGCCGCAGGATTCATGCCTGCTCAGCTGCCTGATAACCGCCAGCTGGGCCGCAGGATTCATGCCTGCTCAGCTGCCTGATAACCGCCAGCTGGGCCGCAGGACTCATGCCTGCTCAGCTGCCTGATAACCGCCAGCTGGGCCGCAGGATTCACGCCTGCTCAGCTGCCTGATAACCGCCAGCTGGGCCGCAGGATTCATGCCTGCTCAGCTGCCTGATAACCGCCAGCTGGGCCGCAGGATTCATGCCTGCTCAGCTGCCTGATAACCGCCAGCTGGGCCGCAGGATTCATGCCTGCTCAGCTGCCTGATAACCGCCAGCTGGGCCGCAGGATTCATGCCTGCTCAGCTGCCTGATTCTTGCCTGCTGAGGCACATGATCCGTGCAGGAGAGCTACCTGATCAGCACATGAGCAGTCACATGATCAGCGCCTCTCAGTCACCTGATCACTGCATGACAGGCACGTGATCAGTGCCTGCTGAGGTGCGGGATCAGCGCCTGCTCAGCTGCCTGATAATCGCCAGCTGGGCCGCAGGATTCACGCCTGCTCAGCTGCCTGATAACCGCCAGCTGGGCCGCAGGATTCACGCCTGCTCAGCTGCCTGATAACCGCCAGCTGGGCCGCAGGATTCATGCCTGCTCAGCTGCCTGATAACCGCCACCTGGGCCGCAGGATTCATGCCTGCTCAGATGCTTGATTCTTGCCTGCTGAGGCACATGATCCGTGTAGGAGAGCTACCTGATCAGCACATGAGCAGTCACATGATCAGGGCCTCTCAGTCACCTGATCACTGCATGACAGGCACGTGATCAGTGCCTGCTGAGGTGCGGGATCAGCGCCTGCTCAGCTGCCTGATAATCGCCAGCTGGGCCGCAGGATTCATGCCTGCTCAGCTGCCTGATAACCGCCAGCTGGGCCGCAGGATTCATGCCTGCTCAGCTGCCTGATTCTTGCCTGCTGAGGCACATGATCCGTGCAGGAGAGCTACCTGATCAGCACATGAGCAGTCACATGATCAGCGCCTCTCTGTCACCTGATCACTGCATGACAGGCACGTGATCAGTGCCTGCTGAGGTGCGGGATCAGCGCCTGCTCAGCTGCCTGATAATCGCCAGCTGGGCCGCAGGATTCATGCCTGCTCAGCTGCCTGATAACCGCCAGCTGGGCCGCAGGATTCATGCCTGCTCAGCTGACTGGTAACCGCCAGCTGGGCCGCAGGATTCATGCCTGCTCAGCTGCCTGATAACCGCCAGCTGGGCCGCAGGATTCATGCCTGCTCAGCTGCCTGATTCTTGCCTGCTGAGGCACATGATCCGTGCAGGAGAGCTACCTGATCAGCACATGAGCAGTCACATGATCAGCGCCTCTCTGTCACCTGATCACTGCATGACAGGCACGTGATCAGTGCCTGCTGAGGTGCGGGATCAGCGCCTGCTCAGCTGCCTGATAATCGCCAGCTGGGCCGCAGGATTCATGCCTGCTCAGCTGCCTGATAACCGCCAGCTGGGCCGCAGGATTCATGCCTGCTCAGCTGCCTGATTCTTGCCTGCTGAGGCACATGATCCGTGCAGGAGAGCTTCCTGATCAGCACATGAGCAGTCACATGATCAGCGCCTCTCAGTCACCTGATCACTGCATGACAGGCACGTGATCAGTGCCTGCTGAGGTGCGGGATCAGCGCCTGCTCAGCTGCCTGATAATCGCCAGCTGGGCCGCAGTATTCACGCCTGCTCAGCTGCCTGATAACCGCCAGCTGGGCCGCAGGATTCATGCCTGCTCAGCTGCCTGATAACCGCCAGCTGGGCCGCAGGATTCATGCCTGCTCAGCTGCCTGATAACCGCCAGCTGGGCCGCAGGATTCATGCCTCCTCAGCTGCCTGATAACCGCCAGCTGGGCCGCAGGATTCATGCCTGCTCAGCTGCATGATTCTTGCCTGCTGAGGCACATGATCCGTGCAGGAGAGCTACCTGATCAGCACATGAGCAGTCACATGATCAGCGCCTCTCAGTCACCTGATCACTGCATGACAGGCACGTGATCAGTGCCTGCTGAGGTGCGGGATCAGCGCCTGCTCAGCTGCCTGATAATCGCCAGCTGGGCCGCAGGATTCATGCCTGCTCAGCTGCCTGATAAACGCCAGCTGGGCCGCAGGATTCATGCCTGCTCAGCTGCCTGATAACCGCCAGCTGGGCCGCAGGATTCATGCCTGCTCAGCTGCCTGATAACCGCCAGCTGGGCCGCAGGATTCATGCCTGCTCAGCTGCCTGATAACCGCCAGCTGGGCCGCAGGATTCACGCCTGCTCAGCTGCCTGATAACCGCCAGCTGGGCCGCAGGATTCATGCCTGCTCAGCTGCCTGATAACCGCCAGCTGGGCCGCAGGATTCATGCCTGCTCAGCTGCCTGATAACCGCCAGCTGGGCCGAAGGATTCAAGCCTGCTCAGCTGCCTGATAACCGCCAGCTGGGCCGCAGGATTCATGCCTGCTCAGCTGCCTGATAACCGCCAGCTGGGCCGCAGGATTCATGCCTGCTCAGCTGCCTGATAACCGCCAGCTGGGCCGCAGGATTCACGCCTGCTCAGCTGCCTGATAACCGCCAGCTGGGCCGCAGGATTCATGCCTGCTCAGCTGCCTGATAACCGCCAGCTGGGCCGCAGGATTCATGCCTGCTCAGCTGCCTGATAACCGCCAGCTGGGCCGCAGGATTCATGCCTGCTCAGCTCCTTGATAACCGCGAGCTGGGCCGCAGGATTCATGCCTGCTCAGCTGCCTGATATCCGCCAGCTGGGCCGCAGGATTCATGCCTGCTCAGCTGCCTGATAACCGCCAGCTGGGCCGCAGGATTCATGCCTGCTCAGCTGCCTGATAACCGCCAGCTGGGCCGCAGGATTCATGCCTGCTCAGCTGCCTGATAACCGCCAGCTGGGCCGCAGGATTCATGCCTGCTCAGCTGCCTGATAACCGCCAGCTGGGCCGCAGGATTCATGCCTGCTCAGCTGCCTGATAACCGCCAGCTGGGCCGCAGGATTCATGCCTGCTCAGCTGCCTAATAACCGCCAGCTGGGCCGCAGGATTCATGCCTGCTCAGCTGCCTGATAACCGCCAGCTGGGCCGCAGGATTCATGCCTGCTCAGCTGCCTGATAACCGCCAGCTGGGCCGCAGGATTCATGCCTGCTCAGCTGCCTGATAACCGCCAGCTGGGCCGCAGGATTCATGCCTGCTCAACTGCCTGATAACCGCCAGCTGGGCCGCAGGATTCATGCCTGCTCAGCTGCCTGATAACCGCCAGCTGGGCCGCAGGATTCATGCCTGCTCAGCTGCTTGATTCTTGCCTGCTGAGGCACATGATCCGTGCAGGAGAGCTACCTGATCAGCACATGAGCAGTCACATGATCAGCGCCTCTCTGTCACCTGATCACTGCATGACAGGCACGTGATCAGTGCCTGCTGAGGTGCTGGATCAGCGCCTGCTCAGCTGCCTGATAATCGCCAGCTGGGCCGCAGGATTCATGCCTGCTCAGCTGCCTGATAACCGCCAGCTGGGCCGCAGGATTCATGCCTGCTCAGCTGCCTGATTCTTGCCTGCTGAGGCACATGATCCGTGCAGGAGAGCTGCCTGATCAGCACATGAGCAGTCACATGATCAGCGCCTCTCAGTCACCTGATCACTGCATGACAGGCACGTGATCAGTGCCTGCTGAGGTGCGGGATCAGCGCCTGCTCAGCTGCCTGATAACCGCCAGCTGGGCCGCAGGATTCATGCCTGCTCAGCTGCCTGATAACCGCCAGCTGGGCCGCAGGATTCATGCCTGCTCAGCTGCCTGATAACCGCCAGCTGGGCCGCAGGATTCATGCCTGCTCAGCTGCCTGATAACCGCCAGCTGGGCCGCAGGATTCATGCCTGCTCAGCTGCCTGATAACCGCCAGCTGGGCCGCAGGATTCATGCCTGCTCAGCTGCCTGATAACCGCCAGCTGGGCCGCAGGATTCATGCCTGCTCAGCTGCCTGATAACCGCCAGCTGGGCCGCAGGATTCATGCCTGCTCAGCTGCCTGATAACCGCCAGCTGGGCCGCAGGATTCATGCCTGCTCAGCTGCCTGATAACCGCCAGCTGGGCCGCAGGATTCACGCCTGCTCAGCTGCCTGATAACCGCCAGCTGGGCCGCAGGATTCATGCCTGCTCAGCTGCCTGATAACCGCCAGCTGGGCCGCAGGATTCATGCCTGCTCAGCTGCCTGATAACCGCCAGCTGGGCCGCAGGATTCATGCCTGCTCAGCTGCCTGATAACCGCCAGCTGGGCCGCAGGATTCATGCCTGCTCAGCTGCCTGATAACCGCCAGCTGGGCCGCAGGATTCATGCCTGCTCAGCTGCCTGATAACCGCCAGCTGGGCCGCAGGATTCATGCCTGCTCAGCTGCCTGATTCTTGCCTGCTGAGGCACATGATCCGTGCAGGAGAGCTACCGGATCAGCACATGAGCAGTCACATGATCAGCGCCTCTCTGTCACCTGATCACTGCATGACAGGCACGTGATCAGTGCCTGATGAGGTGCGGGATCAGCGCCTGTTCAGCTGCCTGATAATCGCCAGCTGGGCCGCAGGATTCATGCCTGCTCAGCTGCCTGATAACCGCCAGCTGGGCCGCAGGATGCATGCCTGCTCAGCTGCCTGATTCTTGCCTGCTGAGGCACATGATCCGTGCAGGAGAGCTACCTGATCAGCACATGAGCAGTCACATGATCAGCGCCTCTCAGTCACCTGATCACTGCATGACAGGCACGTGATCAGTGCCTGCTGAGGTGCGGGATCAGCGCCTGCTCAGCTGCCTGATAATCGCCAGCTGGGCCGCAGGATTCACGCCTGCTCAGCTGCCTGATAACCGCCAGCTGGGCCGCAGGATTCATGCCTGCTCAGCTGCCTGATTCTTGCCTGCTGAGGCACATGATCCGTGCAGGAGAGCTACCTGATCAGCACATGAGCAGTCACATGATCAGCGCCTCTCAGTCACCTGATCACTGCATGACAGGCACGTGATCAGTGCCTGCTGAGGTGCGGGATCAGCGCCTGCTCAGCTGCCTGATAATCGCCAGCTGGGCCGCAGGATTCATGCCTGCTCAGCTGCCTGATAACCGCCAGCTGGGCCGCAGGATTCATGCCTGCTCAGCTGCCTGATAACCGCCAGCTGGGCCGCAGGATTCATGCCTGCTCAGCTGCCTGATAACCGCCAGCTGGGCCGCAGGATTCATGCCTGCTCAGCTGCCTGATAACCGCCAGCTGGGCCGCAGGATTCATGCCTGCTCAGCTGCCTGATTCTTGCCTGCTGAGGCACATGATCCGTGCAGGAGAGCTACCTGATCAGCACATGAGCAGTCACATGATCAGCGCCTCTCAGTCACCTGATCACTGCATGACAGGCACGTGATCAGTGCCTGCTGAGGTGCGGGATCAGCGCCTGCTCAGCTGCCTGATAATCGCCAGCTGGGCCGCAGGATTCATGCCTGCTCAGCTGCCTGATAATCGCCAGCTGGGCCGCAGGATTCATGCCTGCTCAGCTGCCTGATAACCGCCAGCTGGGCCGCAGGATTCATGCCTGCTCAGCTGCCTGATAATCGACAGCTGGGCCGCAGGATTCATGCCTGCTCAGCTGACTGATAACCGCCAGCTGGGCCGCAGGATTCACTCCTGCTCAGCTGCTTGATTCTTGCCTGCTGAGGCACATGATCCGTGCAGGAGAGCTACCTGATCAGCACATGAGCAGTCACATGATCAGCGCCTCTCAGTCACCTGATCACTGCATGACAGGCACGTGATCAGTGCCTGCTGAGGTGCCGGATCAGCGCCTGCTCAGCTGCCTGATAATCGCCAGCTGGGCCGCAGGATTCATGCCTGCTCAGCTGCCTGATAACCGCCAGCTGGGCCGCAGGATTCATGCCTGCTCAGCTGCCTGATAACCGCCAGCTGGGCCGCAGGATTCATGCCTGCTCAGCTGCCTGATAACCGCCAGCTGGGCCGCAGGATTCACGCCTGCTCAGCTGCCTGATAACCGCCAGCTGGGCCGCAGGATTCACGCCTGCTCAGCTGCCTGATAACCGCCAGCTGGGCCGCAGGATTCACGCCTGCTCAGCTGCCTGATAACCGCCAGCTGGGCCGCAGGATTCATGCCTGCTCAGCTGCCTGATAACCGCCAGCTGGGCCGCAGGATTCATGCCTGCTCAGCTGCCTGATAACCGCCAGCTGGGCTGCAGGATTCATGCCTGCTCAGCTGCCTGATAACCGCCAGCTGGGCCGCAGGATTCATGCCTGCTCAGCTGCCTGATAACCGCCAGCTGGGCCGCAGGATTCATGCCTGCTCAGCTGCATGATTCATGCCTGCTGAGGCACATGATCCGTGCAGGAGAGCTACCTGATCAGCACATGAGCAGTCACATGATCAGCGCCTCTCAGTCACCTGATCACTGCATGACAGGCACGTGATCAGTGCCTGCTGAGGTGCGGGATCAGCGCCTGCTCAGCTGCCTGATAATCGCCAGCTGGGCCGCAGGATTCATGCCTGCTCAGCTGCCTGATAACCGCCAGCTGGGCCGCAGGATTCATGCCTGCTCAGCTGCCTGATAACCGCCAGCTGGGCCGCAGGATTCATGCCTGCTCAGCTGCCTGATAACCGCCAGCTGGGCCGCAGGATTCATGCCTGCTCAGCTGCCTGATAACCGCCAGCTGGGCCGCAGGATTCATGCCTGCTCAGCTGCCTGATAACCGCCAGCTGGGCCGCAGGATTCATGCCTGCTCAGCTGCCTGATAACCGCCAGCTGGGCCGCAGGATTCATGCCTGCTCAGCTGCCTGATAACCGCCAGCTGGGCCGCAGGATTCATGCCTGCTCAGTTGCCTGATAACCGCCAGCTGGGCCGCAGGATTCATGCCTGCTCAGCTGCCTGATAACCGCCAGCTGGGCCGCAGGATTCATGCCTGCTCAGCTGCCTGATAATCGCCAGCTGGGCCGCAGGATTCATGCCTGCTCAGCTGCATGATTCTTGCCTGCTGAGGCACATGATCCGTGCAGGAGAGCTACCTGATCAGCACATGAGCAGTCACATGATCAGCGCCTCTCAGTCACCTGATCACTGCATGACAGGCACGTGATCAGTGCCTGCTGAGGTGCGGGATCAGCGCCTGCTCAGCTGCCTGATAATCGCCAGCTGGGCCGCAGGATTCATGCCTGCTCAGCTGCCTGATAACCGCCAGCTGGGCCGCAGGATTCATGCCTGCTCAGCTGCCTGATAACCGCCAGCTGCGCCCCAGGATTCATGCCTGCTCAGCTGCCTGATAACCGCCAGCTGGGCCGCAGGATTCACGCCTGCTCAGCTGCCTGATAACCGCCAGCTGGGCCGCAGGATTCACGCCTGCTCAGCTGCCTGATAAGCGCCAGCTGGGCCGCAGGATTCACGCCTGCTCAGCTGCCTGATAACCGCCAGCTGGGCCGCAGGATTCATGCCTGCTCAGCTGCCTGATAACCGCCAGCTGGGCCGCAGGATTCATGCCTGCTCAGCTGCCTGATAACCGCCAGCTGGGCCGCAGGATTCATGCCTGCTCAGCTGCCTGATAACCGCCAGCTGGGCCGCAGGATTCACGCCTGCTCAGCTGCCTGATAACCGCCAGCTGGGCCGCAGGATTCATGCCTGCTCAGCTGCCTGATAACCGCCAGCTGGGCCGCAGGATTCATGCCTGCTCAGCTGCCTGATAACCGCCAGCTGGGCCGCAGGATTCATGCCTGCTCAGCTGCCTGATAACCGCCAGCTGGGCCGCAGGATTCATGCCTGCTCAGCTGCCTGATAACCGCCAGCTGGGCCGCAGGATTCATGCCTGCTCAGCTGCCTGATAACCGCCAGCTGGGCCGCAGGATTCACGCCTGCTCAGCTGCCTGATAACCGCCAGCTGGGCCGCAGGATTCATGCCTGCTCAGCTGCCTGATAACCGCCAGCTGGGCCGCAGGATTCATGCCTGCTCAGCTGCCTGATAACCGCCAGCTGGGCCGCAGGATTCATGCCTGCTCAGCTGCCTGATAACCGCCAGCTGGGCCGCAGGATTCATGCCTGCTCAGCTGCCTGATAACCGCCAGCTGGGCCGCAGGATTCATGCCTGCTCAGCTGCCTGATAACCGCCAGCTGGGCCGCAGGATTCATGCCTGCTCAGCTGCCTGATAACCACCAGCTGGGCCGCAGGATTCACGCCTGCTCAGCTGCCTGATAACCGCCAGTTGGGCCGCAGGATTCATGCCTGCTCAGCTGCCTGATAACCGCCAGCTGGGCCGCAGGATTCATGCCTGCTCAACTGCCTGATAACCGCCAGCTGGGCCGCAGGATTCATGCCTGCTCAGCTGCCTGATTACCGCCAGCTGGGCCGCAGGATTCATGCCTGCTCAGCTGCTTGATTCTTGCCTGCTGAGGCACATGATCCGTGCAGGAGAGCTACCTGATCAGCACATGAGCAGTCACATGATCAGCGCCTCTCTGTCACCTGATCACTGCATGTCAGGCACGTGATCAGTGCCTGCTGAGGTGCGGGATCAGCGCCTGCTCAGCTGCCTGATAATCGCCAGCTGGGCCGCAGGATTCATGCCTGCTCAGCTGCCTGATAACCGCCAGCTGGGCCGCAGGATTCATGCCTGCTCACCTGCCTGATTCTTGCCTGCTGAGGCACATGATCCGTGCAGGAGAGCTTCCTGATCAGCACATGAGCAGTCACATGATCAGCGCCTCTCAGTCACCTGATCACTGCATGACAGGCACGTGATCAGTGCCTGCTGAGGTGCGGGATCAGCGCCTGCTCAGCTGCCTGATAACCGCCAGCGGGGCCGCAGGATTCATGCCTGCTCAGCTGCCTGATAACCGCCAGCTGGGCCGCAGGATTCATGCCTGCTCAGCTGCCTGATAACCGCCAGCTGGGCCGCAGGATTCATGCCTGCTCAGCTGCCTGATAACCGCCAGCTGGGCCGCAGGATTCATGCCTGCTCAGCTGCCTGATAACCGCCAGCTGGGCCGCAGGATTCATGCCTGCTCAGCTGCCTGATAACCGCCAGCTGGGCCGCAGGATTCATGCCTGCTCAGCTGCCTGATAACCGCCAGCTGGGCCGCAGGATTCATGCCTGCTCAGCTGCCTGATAACCGCCAGCGGGGCCGCAGGATTCATGCCTGCTCAGCTGCCTGATAACCGCCAGCTGGGCCGCAGGATTCACGCCTGCTCAGCTGCCTGATAACCGCCAGCTGGGCCGCAGGATTCATGCCTGCTCAGCTGCCTGATAACCGCCAGCTGGGCCGCAGGATTCATGCCTGCTCAGCTGCCTGATAATCACCAGCTGGGCCGCAGGATTCATGCCTGCTCAGCTGCTTGATTCTTGCCTGCTGAGGCACATGATCCGTGCAGGAGAGCTACCTGATCAGCACATGAGCAGTCACATGATCAGCGCCTCTCAGTCACCTGATCACTGCATGACAGGCACGTGATCAGTGCCTGCTGAGGTGCGGGATCAGCGCCTGCTCAGCTGCCTGATAATCGCCAGCTGGGCCGCAGGATTCATGCCTGCTCAGCTGCCTGATTCTTGCCTGCTGAGGCACATGATCCGTGCAGGAGAGCTACCTGATCAGCACATGAGCAGTCACATGATCAGCGCCTCTCAGTCACCTGATCACTGCATGACAGGCACGTGATCAGTGCCTGCTGAGGTGCGGGATCAGCGCCTGCTCAGCTGCCTGATAATCGCCAGCTGGGCCGCAGGATTCATGCCTGCTCAGCTGCCTGATAACCGCCAGCTGGGCCGCAGGATTCATGCCTGCTCAGCTGCCTGATAACCGCCAGCTAGGCCGCAGGATTCATGCCTGCTCAGCTGCCTGATAACCGCCAGCTGGGCCGCAGGATTCATGCCTGCTCAGCTGCCTGATAACCGCCAGCTGGGCCGCAGGATTCATGCCTGCTCAGCTGCCTGATAACCGCCAGCTGGGCCGCAGGATTCATGCCTGCTCAGCTGCCTGATAACCGCCAGCTGGGCCGCAGGATTCATGCCTGCTCAGCTGCCTGATAACCGCCAGCTGGGCCGCAGGATTCATGCCTGCTCAGCTGCCTGATAACCGCCAGCTGGGCCGCAGGATTCATGCCTGCTCAGCTGCCTGATAACCGCCAGCTGGGCCGCAGGATTCATGCCTGCTCAGCTGCCTGATAACCGCCAGCTGGGCCGCAGGATTCATGCCTGCTCAGCTGCCTGATAACCGCCAGCTGGGCCGCAGGATTCATGCCTGCTCAGCTGCCTGATAACCGCCAGCTGGGCCGCAGGATTCATGCCTGCTCAGCTGCTTGATTCTTGCCTGCTGAGGCACATGATCCGTGCAGGAGAGCTACCTGATCAGCACATGAGCAGTCACATGATCAGCGCCTCTCAGTCACATGATCACTGCAAGAAAGGCACGTGATCAGTGCCTGCTGAGGTGGGGGATTAGCGCCTGCTCAGCTGCCTGATAATCGCCAGCTGGGCCGCAGGATTCATGCCTGCACAGCTGCCTGATTCTTGCCTGCTGAGGCACATGATCCGTGCAGGAGAGCTGCCTGATCAGCACATGAGCAGTCACATGATCAGCGCCTCTCAGTCACCTGATCACTGCATGACAGGCACGTGATCAGTGCCTGCTGAGGTGCGGGATCAGCGCCTGCTCAGCTGCCTGATAATCGCCAGCTGGGCCGCAGGATTCATGCCTGCTCAGCTGCCTGATAACCGCCAGCTGGGCCGCAGGATTCATGCCTGCTCAGCTGCCTGATAACCGCCAGCTGGGCCGCAGGATTCATGCCTGCTCAGCTGCCTGATAACCGCCAGCTGGGCCGCAGGATTCATGCCTGCTCAGCTGCTTGATTCTTGCCTGCTGAGGCACATGATCCGTGCAGGAGAGCTACCTGATCAGCACATGAGCAGTCACATGATCAGCGCCTCTCAGTCACCTGATCACTGCATGACAGGCACGTGATCAGTGCCTGCTGAGGTGCGGGATCAGCGCCTGCTCAGCTGCCTGATAATCGCCAGCTGGGCCGCAGGATTCATGCCTGCTCAGCTGCCTGATAACCGCCAGCTGGGCCGCAGGATTCATGCCTGCTCAGCTGCCTGATAACCGCCAGCTGGGCCGCAGGATTCATGCCTGCTCAGCTGCCTGATAACCGCCAGCTGGGCCGCAGGATTCATGCCTGCTCAGCTGCCTGATAACCGCCAGCTGGGCCGCAGGATTCATGCCTGCTCAGCTGCCTGATAACCGCCAGCTGGGCCGCAGGATTCATGCCTGCTCAGCTGCCTGATAACCGCCAGCTGGGCCGCAGGATTCATGCCTGCTCAGCTGCCTGATAACCGCCAGCTGGGCCGCAGGATTCATGCCTGCTCAGCTGCCTGATTCTTGCCTGCTGAGGCACATGATCCGTGCAGGAGAGCTGCCTGATCAGCACATGAGCAGTCACATGATCAGCGCCTCTCAGTCACCTGATCACTGCATGACAGGCACGTGATCAGTGCCTGCTGAGGTGCGGGATCAGCGCCTGCTCAGCTGCCTGATAATCGCCAGCTGGGCCGCAGGATTCATGCCTGCTCAGCTGCCTGATTCTTGCCTGCTGGGCACATGATCCGTGCAGGAGAGCTGCCTGATCAGCACATGAGCAGTCACATGATCAGCGCCTCTCAGTCACCTGATCACTGCATGACAGGCACGTGATCAGTGCCTGCTGAGGTGCGGGATCAGCGCCTGCTCAGCTGCCTGATAATCGCCAGCTGGGCCGCAGGATTCATGCCTGCTCAGCTGCCTGATAACCGCCAGCTGGGCCGCAGGATTCATGCCTGCTCAGCTGCCTGATAACCGCCAGCTGGGCCGCAGGATTCATGCCTGCTCAGCTGCCTGATAACCGCCAGCTGGGCCGCAGGATTCATGCCTGCTCAGCTGCCTGATAATCGCCAGCTGGGCCGCAGGATTCATGCCTGCTCAGCTGCCTGATAACAGCCAGCTGGGCCGCAGGATTCATGCCTGCTCAGCTGCCTGATAACCGCCAGCTGGGCCGCAGGATTCATGCCTGCTCAGCTGCCTGATAACCGCCAGCTGGGCCGCAGGATTCATGCCTGCTCAGCTGCCTGATAATCGCCAGCTGGGCCGCAGGATTCATGCCTGCTCAGCTGCCTGATAACCGCCAGCTGGGCCGCAGGATTCATGCCTGCTCAGCTGCTTGATTCTTGCCTGCTGAGGCACATGATCCGTGCAGGAGAGCTACCTGATCAGCACATGAGCAGTCACATGATCAGCGCCTCTCAGTCACCTGATCACTGCATGACAGGCACGTGATCAGTGCCTGCTGAGGTGCGGGATCAGCGCCTGCTCAGCTGCCTGATAATCGCCAGCTGGGCCGCAGGATTCATGCCTGCTCAGCTGCCTGATAACCGCCAGCTGGGCCGCAGGATTCATGCCTGCTCAGCTGCCTGATAACCGCCAGCTGGGCCGCAGGATTCATGCCTGCTCAGCTGCCTGATAACCGCCAGCTGGGCCGCAGGATTCATGCCTGCTCAGCTGCCTGATAACCGCCAGCTGGGCCGCAGGATTCATGCCTGCTCAGCTGCCTGATAACCGCCAGCTGGGCCGCAGGATTCATGCCTGCTCAGCTGCCTGATAACCGCCAGCTGGGCCGCAGGATTCATGCCTGCTCAGCTGCCTGATAACCGCCAGCTGGGCCGCAGGATTCATGCCTGCTCAGCTGCCTGATAACCGCCAGCTGGGCCGCAGGATTCATGCCTGCTCAGCTGCCTGATAACCGCCAGCTGGGCCGCAGGATTCATGCCTGCTCAGCTGCCTGATAACCGCCAGCTGGGCCGCAGGATTCATGCCTGCTCAGCTGCCTGATAACCGCCAGCTGGGCCGCAGGATTCATGCCTGCTCAGCTGCCTGATAACCGCCAGCTGGGCCGCAGGATTCATGCCTGCTCAGCTGCCTGATTCTTGCCTGCTGAGGCACATGATCCGTGCAGGAGAGCTACCTGATCAGCACATGAGCAGTCACATGATCAGCGCCTCTCAGTCACCTGATCACTGCATGACAGGCACGTGATCAGTGCCTGCTGAGGTGCGGGATCAGCGCCTGCTCAGCTGCCTGATAATCGCCAGCTGGGCCGCAGGATTCATGCCTGCTCAGCTGCCTGATTCTTGCCTGCTGAGGCACATGATCCGTGCAGGAGAGCTACCTGATCAGCACATGAGCAGTCACATGATCAGCGCCTCTCAGTCACCTGATCACTGCATGACAGGCACGTGATCAGTGCCTGCTGAGGTGCGGGATCAGCGCCTGCTCAGCTGCCTGATAATCGCCAGCTGGGCCGCAGGATTCATGCCTGCTCAGCTGCCTGATAACCGCCAGCTGGGCCGCAGGATTCATGCCTGCTCAGCTGCCTGATTCTTGCCTGCTGAGGCACATGATCCGTGCAGGAGAGCTACCTGATCAGCACATGAGCAGTCACATGATCAGCGCCTCTCAGTCACCTGATCACTGCATGACAGGCACGTGATCAGTGCCTGCTGAGGTGCGGGATCAGCGCCTGCTCAGCTGCCTGATAACCGCCAGCTGGGCCGCAGGATTCATGCCTGCTCAGCTGCCTGATAACCGCCAGCTGGGCCGCAGGATTCATGCCTGCTCAGCTGCCTGATAACCGCCAGCTGGGCCGCAGGATTCATGCCTGCTCAGCTGCCTGATAACCGCCAGCTGGGCCGCAGGATTCATGCCTGCTCAGCTGCCTGATAACCGCCAGCTGGGCCGCAGGATTCATGCCTGCTCAGCTGCCTGATAACCGCCAGCTGGGCCGCAGGATTCATGCCTGCTCAGCTGCCTGATAACCGCCAGCTGGGCCGCAGGATTCATGCCTGCTCAGCTGCCTGATAACCGCCAGCTGGGCCGCAGGATTCATGCCTGCTCAGCTGCCTGATAACCGCCAGCTGGGCCGCAGGATTCATGCCTGCTCAGCTGCCTGATAACCGCCAGCTGGGCCGCAGGATTCATGCCTGCTCAGCTGCCTGATAACCGCCAGCTGGGCCGCAGGATTCATGCCTGCTCAGCTGCCTGATAACCGCCAGCTGGGCCGCAGGATTCATGCCTGCTCAGCTGCCTGATTCTTGCCTGCTGAGGCACATGATCCGTGCAGGAGAGCTGCCTGATCAGCACATGAGCAGTCACATGATCAGCGCCTCTCAGTCACCTGATCACTGCATGACAGGCACGTGATCAGTGCCTGCTGAGGTGCGGGATCAGCGCCTGCTCAGCTGCCTGATAATCGCCAGCTGGGCCGCAGGATTCATGCCTGCTCAGCTGCTTGATTCTTGTCTGCTGAGGCACATGAACCGTGCAGGAGAGCTACCTCATCAGCACATGAGCAGTAACATGATCAGCGCCTCTCAGTCACCTGATCACTGCATGACAGGCACGTGATCAGTGCCTGCTGAGGTGCGGGATCAGCGCCTGCTCAGCTGCCTGATAATCGCCAGCTGGGCCGCAGGATTCATGCCTGCTCAGCTGCCTGATAACCGCCAGCTGGGCCGCAGGATTCATGCCTGCTCAGCTGCCTGATAACCGCCAGCTGGGCCGCAGGATTCATGCCTGCTCAGCTGCCTGATAACCGCCAGCTGGGCCGCAGGATTCATGCCTGCTCAGCTGCCTGATAACCGCCAGCTGGGCCGCAGGATTCATGCCTGCTCAGCTGCCTGATAACCGCCAGCTGGGCCGCAGGATTCATGCCTGCTCAGCTGCCTGATAACCGCCAGCTGGGCCGCAGGATTCATGCCTGCTCAGCTGCCTGATAACCGCCAGCTGGGCCGCAGGATTCATGCCTGCTCAGCTGCCTGATAACCGCCAGCTGGGCCGCAGGATTCATGCCTGCTCAGCTGCCTGATAACCGCCAGCTGGGCCGCAGGATTCATGCCTGCTCAGCTGCCTGATAACCGCCAGCTGGGCCGCAGGATTCATGCCTGCTCAGCTGCCTGATAACCGCCAGCTGGGCCGCAGGATTCATGCCTGCTCAGCTGCCTGATAACCGCCAGCTGGGCCGCAGGATTCATGCCTGCTCAGCTGCCTGATTCTTGCCTGCTGAGGCACATGATCCGTGCAGGAGAGCTACCTGATCAGCACATGAGCAGTCACATGATCAGCGCCTCTCAGTCACCTGATCACTGCATGACAGGCACGTGGTCAGTGCCTGCTGAGGTGCGGGATCAGCGCCTGCTCAGCTGCCTGATAATCGCCAGCTGGGCCGCAGGATTCATGCCTGCTCAGCTGCCTGATTCTTGCCTGCTGAGGCACATGATCCGTGCAGGAGAGCTACCTGATCAGCACATGAGCAGTCACATGATCAGCGCCTCTCAGTCACCTGATCACTGCATGACAGGCACGTGATCAGTGCCTGCTGAGGTGCGGGATCAGCGCCTGCTCAGCTGCCTGATAATCGCCAGCTGGGCCGCAGGATTCATGCCTGCTCAGCTGCCTGATAACCGCCAGCTGGGCCGCAGGATTCATGCCTGCTCAGCTGCCTGATAACCGCCAGCTGGGCCGCAGGATTCATGCCTGCTCAGCTGCCTGATAACCGCCAGCTGGGCCGCAGGATTCATGCCTGCTCAGCTGCTTGATTCTTGCCTGCTGAGGCACATGATCCGTGCAGGAGAGCTACCTGATCAGCACATGAGCAGTCACATGATCAGCGCCTCTCAGTCACCTGATCACTGCATGACAGGCACGTGATCAGTGCCTGCTGAGGTGCGGGATCAGCGCCTGCTCAGCTGCCTGATAATCGCCAGCTGGGCCGCAGGATTCATGCCTGCTCAGCTGCCTGATAACCGCCAGCTGGGCCGCAGGATTCATGCCTGCTCAGCTGCCTGATAACCGCCAGCTGGGCCGCAGGAT
This sequence comes from Bos javanicus, assembly GCF_032452875.1. Lineage (NCBI taxonomy): Eukaryota > Metazoa > Chordata > Mammalia > Artiodactyla > Bovidae > Bos > Bos javanicus. Next base: position 84,194 of record NW_026893903.1, on the reverse strand, counting down.
TCATGCCTGCTCAGCTGCCTGATAACCGCCAGCTGGGCCGCAGGATTCATGCCTGCTCAGCTGCCTGATAACCGCCAGCTGGGCCGCAGGATTCATGCCTGCTCAGCTGCCTGATAACCGCCAGCTGGGCCGCAGGATTCATGCCTGCTCAGCTGCCAGATAACCGCCAGCTGGGCCGCAGGATTCATGCCTGCTCAGCTGCCTGATAACCGCCAGCTGGGCCGCAGGATTCATGCCTGCTCAGCTGCCTGATTCTTGCCTGCTGAGGCACATGATCCGTGCAGGAGAGCTACCTGATCAGCACATGAACAGTCACATGATCAGCGCCTCTCAGTCACCTGATCACTGCATGACAGGCACGTGATCAGTGCCTGCTGATGTGCGGGATCAGCGCCTGCTCAGCTGCCTGATAATCGCCAGCTGGGCCGCAGGATTCATGCCTGCTCAGCTGCGTGATTCTTGCCTGCTGAGGCACATGATCCGTGCAGGAGAGCTACCTGATCAGCACATGAGCAGTCACATGATCAGCGCCTCTCAGTCACCTGATCACTGCATGACAGGCACGTGATCAGTGCCTGCTGAGGTGCGGGATCAGCGCCTGCTCAGCTGCCTGATAATTGCCAGCTGGGCCGCACGTTTCATGCCTGCTCAGCTGCCTGATAACCGCCAGCTGGGCCGCAGGATTCATGCCTCCTCAGCTGCCTGATAACCGCCAGCTGGGCCGCAGGATTCATGCCTGCTTAGCTGCCTGATAACCGCCAGCTGGGCCGCAGGATTCATGCCTGCTCAGCTGCCTGATAACCGCCAGCTGGGCCGCAGGATTCATGCCTGCTTAGCTGCCTGATAACCGCCAGCTGGGCCGCAGGATTCATGCCTGCTCAGCTGCCTGATAACCGCCAGCTGGGCCGCAGGATTCATGCCTGCTCAGCTGCCTGATAATCGCCAGCTGGGCCGCAGGATTCATGCCTGCTCAGCTGCCTGATAATCGCCAGCTGGGCCGCAGGATTCATGCCTGCTCAGCTGGCTGATAACCGCCAGCTGGGCCGCAGGATTCATGCCTGCTCAGCTGCTTGATTCTTGCCTGCTGAGGCACATGATCCGTGCAGGAGAGCTACCTGATCAGCACATGAGCAGTCACATGATCAGCGCCTCTCAGTCACCTGATCACTGCATGACAGGCACGTGATCAGTGCCTGCTGAGGTGCGGGATCAGCGCCTGCTCAGCTGCCTGATAATCGCCAGCTGGGCCGCAGGATTCATGCCTGCTCAGCTGCCTGATAACCGCCAGCTGGGCCGCAGGATTCATGCCTGCTCAGCTGCCTGATAACCGCCAGCTGGGCCGCAGGATTCATGCCTGCTCAGCTGCCTGATAACCGCCAGCTGGGCCGCAGGATTCATGCCTGCTCAGCTGCCTGATAACCGCCAGCTGGGCCGCAGGATTCATGCCTGCTCAGCTGCCTGATAACCGCCAGCTGGGCCGCAGGATTCATGCCTGCTCAGCTGCCTGATAACCGCCAGCTGGGCCGCAGGATTCATGCCTGCTCAGCTGCCTGATAACCGCCAGCTGGGCCGCAGGATTCATGCCTGCTCAGCTGCCTGATAACCGCCAGCTGGGCCGCAGGATTCACGCCTGCTCAGCTGCCTGATAACCGCCAGCTGGGCCGCAGGATTCATGCCTGCTCAGCTGCCTGATAACCGCCAGCTGGGCCGCAGGATTCATGCCTGCTCAGCTGCCTGATAACCGCCAGCTGGGCCGCAGGATTCATGCCTGCTCAGCTGCCTGATAACCGCCAGCTGGGCCGCAGGATTCATGCCTGCTCAGCTGCTTGATTCTTGCCTGCTGAGGCACATGATCCGTGCAGGAGAGCTACCTGATCAGCACATGAGCAGTCACATGATCAGCGCCTCTCAGTCACCTGATCACTGCATGACAGGCACGTGATCAGTGCCTGCTGAGGTGCGGGATCAGCGCCTGCTCAGCTGCCTGATAATCGCCAGCTGGGCCGCAGGATTCATGCCTGCTCAGCTGCCTGATAACCGCCAGCTGGGCCGCAGGATTCATGCCTGCTCAGCTGCCTGATTCTTGCCTGCTGAGGCACATGATCCGTGCAGGAGAGCTGCCTGATCAGCACATGAGCAGTCACATGATCAGCGCCTCTCAGTCACCTGATCACTGCATGACAGGCACGTGATCAGTGCCTGCTGAGGTGCGGGATCAGCGCCTGCTCAGCTGCCTGATAATCGCCAGCTGGGCCGCAGGATTCATGCCTGCTCAGCTGCCTGATAACCGCCAGCTGGGCCGCAGGATTCATGCCTGCTCAGCTGCCTGATAACCGCCAGCTGGGCCGCAGGATTCATGCCTGCTCAGCTGCCTGATAACCGCCAGCTGGGCCGCAGGATTCATGCCTGCTCAGCTGCCTGATAACCGCCAGCTGGGCCGCAGGATTCATGCCTGCTCAGCTGCCTGATAACCGCCAGCTGGGCCGCAGGATTCATGCCTGCTCAGCTGCCTGATAACCGCCAGCTGGGCCGCAGGATTCATGCCTGCTCAGCTGCCTGATAACCGCCAGCTGGGCCGCAGGATTCATGCCTGCTCAGCTGCCTGATAACCGCCAGCTGGGCCGCAGGATTCATGCCTGCTCAGCTGCCTGATAACCGCCAGCTGGGCCGCAGGATTCATGCCTGCTCAGCTGCCTGATAACCGCCAGCTGGGCCGCAGGATTCATGCCTGCTCAGCTGCCTGATAACCGCCAGCTGGGCCGCAGGATTCATGCCTTCTCAGCTGCTTGATTCTTGCCTGCTGAGGCACATGATCCGTGCAGGAGAGCTACCTGATCAGCACATGAGCAGTCACATGATCAGCGCCTCTCAGTCACCTGATCACTGCATGACAGGCACGTGATCAGTGCCTGCTGAGGTGCGGGATCAGCGCCTGCTCAGCTGCCTGATAATCGCCAGCTGGGCCGCAGGATTCATGCCTGCTCAGCTGCCTGATAACCGCCAGCTGGGCCGCAGGATTCATGCCTGCTCAGCTGCCTGATTCTTGCCTGCTGAGGCACATGATCCGTGCAGGAGAGCTACCTGATCAGCACATGAGCAGTCACATGATCAGCGCCTCTCAGTCACCTGATCACTGCATGACAGGCACGTGATCAGTGCCTGCTGAGGTGCGGGATCAGCGCCTGCTCAGCTGCCTGATAATCGCCAGCTGGGCCGCAGGATTCATGCCTGCTCAGCTGCCTGATAACCGCCAGCTGGGCCGCAGGATTCATGCCTGCTCAGCTGCCTGATAACCGCCAGCTGGGCCGCAGGATTCACGCCTGCTCAGCTGCCTGATAACCGCCAGCTGGGCCGCAGGATTCACGCCTGCTCAGCTGCCTGATAACCGCCAGCTGGGCCGCAGGATTCACGCCTGCTCAGCTGCCTGATAACCGCCAGCTGGGCCGCAGGATTCACGCCTGCTCAGCTGCCTGATAACCGCCAGCTGGGCCGCAGGATTCACGCCTGCTCAGCTGCCTGATAATCGCCAGCTGGGCCGCAGGATTCACGCCTGCTCAGCTGCCTGATAATCGCCAGCTGGGCCGCAGGATTCATGCCTGCTCAGCTGCCTGATAATCGCCAGCTGGGCCGCAGGATTCATGCCTGCTCAGCTGCTTGATTCTTGCCTGCTGAGGCACATGATCCGTGCAGGAGAGCTACCTGATCAGCACATGAGCAGTCACATGATCAGCGCCTCTCAGTCACCTGATCACTGCATGACAGGCACGTGATCAGTGCCTGCTGAGGTGCGGGATCAGCGCCTGCTCAGCTGCCTGATAATCGCCAGCTGGGCCGCAGGATTCATGCCTGCTCAGCTGCCTGATAACCGCCAGCTGGGCCGCAGGATTCATGCCTGCTCAGCTGCCTGATAACCGCCAGCTGGGCCGCAGGATTCATGCCTGCTCAGCTGCCTGATAACCGCCAGCTGGGCCGCAGGATTCATGCCTGCTCAGCTGCCTGATTCTTGCCTGCTGAGGCACATGATCCGTGCAGGAGAGCTACCTGATCAGCACATGAGCAGTCACATGATCAGCGCCTCTCAGTCACCTGATCACTGCATGACAGGCACGTGATCAGTGCCTGCTGAGGTGCGGGATCAGCGCCTGCTCAGCTGCCTGATAATCGCCAGCTGGGCCGCAGGATTCATGCCTGCTCAGCTGCCTGATAACCGCCAGCTGGGCCGCAGGATTCACGCCTGCTCAGCTGCCTGATAACCGCCAGCTGGGCCGCAGGATTCATGCCTGCTCAGCTGCCTGATAACCGCCAGCTGGGCCGCAGGATTCACGCCTGCTCAGCTGCCTGATAACCGCCAGCTGGGCCGCAGGATTCACGCCTGCTCAGCTGCCTGATAACCGCCAGCTGGGCCGCAGGATTCACTGCTCAGCTGCCTGATAACCGCCAGCTGGGCCGCAGGATTCATGCCTGCTCAGCTGCCTGATAACCGCCAGCTGGGCCGCAGGATTCATGCCTGCTCAGCTGCCTGATAACCGCCAGCTGGGCCGCAGGATTCATGCCTGCTCAGCTGCCTGATAATCGCCAGCTGGGCCGCAGGATTCACGCCTGCTCAGCTGCCTGATAACCGCCAGCTGGGCCGCAGGATTCATGCCTGCTCAGCTGACTGGTAACCGCCAGCTGGGCCGCAGGATTCACGCCTGCTCAGCTGCCTGATAACCGCCAGCTGGGCCGCAGGATTCATGCCTGCTCAGCTGCCTGATTCTTGCCTGCTGAGGCACATGATCCGTGCAGGAGAGCTACCTGATCAGCACATGAGCAGTCACATGATCAGCGCCTCTCTGTCACCTGATCACTGCATGACAGGCACGTGATCAGTGCCTGCTGATGTGCGGGATCAGCGCCTGCTCAGCTGCCTGATAATCGCCAGCTGGGCCGCAGGATTCATGACTGCTCAGCTGCATGATTCTAGCCTGCTGAGGCACATGATCCGTGCAGGAGAGCTACCTGATCAGCACATGAGCAGTCACATGATCAGTGCCTCTCAGTCACCTGATCACTGCATGACAGGCACGTGATCAGTGCCTGCTGAGGTGCGGGATCAGCGCCTGCTCAACTGCCTGATAATTGCCAGCTGGGCCGCAGGATTCATGCCTGCTCAGCTGCCTGATAACCGCCAGCTGGGCCGCAGGATTCACGCCTGCTCAGCTGACTGGTAACCGCCAGCTGGGCCGCAGGATTCACGCCTGCTCAGCTGCCTGATAACCGCCAGCTGGGCCGCAGGATTCATGCCTGCTCAGCTGTTGATTCTTGCCTGCTGAGGCACATGATCCGTGCAGGAGAGCTACCTGATCAGCACATGAGCAGTCACATGATCAGCGCCTCTCTGTCACCTGATCACTGCATGACAGGCACGTGATCAGTGCCTGATGAGGTGCGGGATCAGCGCCTGCTCAGCTGCCTGATAATCGCCAGCTGGGCCGCAGGATTCACGCCTGCTCAGCTGCCTGATAACCGCCAGCTGGGCCGCAGGATTCACGCCTGCTCAGCTGCTTGATTCTTGCCTGCTGAGGCACATGATCCGTGCAGGAGAGCTACCTGATCAGCACATGAGCAGTCACATGATCAGCACCTCTCAGTCACCTGATCACTGCATGACAGGCACGTGATCAGTGCCTGCTGAGGTGCGGGATCAGCGCCTGCTCAGCTACCTGATAATCGCCAGCTGGGCCGCAGGATTCACGCCTGCTCAGCTGCCTGATAACCGCCAGCTGGGCCGCAGGATTCACGCCTGCTCAGCTGACTGATAACCGCCAGCTGGGCCGCAGGATTCACGCCTGCTCAGCTGCCTGATAACCGACAGCTGGGCCGCAGGATTCACGCCTGCTCAGCTGACTGATAACCGCCAGCTGGGCCGCAGGATTCACGCCTGCTCAGCTGCCTGATAACCGCCAGCTGGGCCGCAGGATTCACGCCTGCTCAGCTGCCTGATAATCGCCAGCTGGGCCGCAGGATTCACGCCTGCTCAGCTGCCTGATAACCGCCAGCTGGGCCGCAGGATTCACGCCTGCTCAGCTGACTGGTAACCGCCAGCTGGGCCGCAGGATTCACGCCTGCTCAGCTGCCTGATAACCGCCAGCTGGGCCGCAGGATTCACGCCTGCTCAGCTGCCTGATTCTTGCCTGCTGAGGCACATGATCCGTGCAGGAGAGCTACCTGATCAGCACATGAGCAGTCACATGATCAGCGCCTCTCTGTCACCTGATCACTGCATGACAGGCACGTGATCAGTGCCTGATGAGGTGCGGGATCAGCGCCTGCTCAGCTGCCTGATAATCGCCAGCTGGGCCGCAGGATTCACGACTGCTCAGCTGCCTGATTCTTGCCTGCTGAGGCACATGATCCGTGCAGGAGAGCTACCTGATCAGCACATGAGCAGTCACATGATCAGCGCCTCTCAGTCACCTGATCACTGCATGACAGGCACGTGATCAGTGCCTGCTGAGGTGCGGGATCAGCGCCTGCTCAGCTACCTGATAATCGCCAGCTGGGCCGCAGGATTCACGCCTGCTCAGCTGCCTGATAACCGCCAGCTGGGCCGCAGGATTCACGCCTGCTCAGCTGCCTGATAACCGCCAGCTGGGCCGCAGGATTCACGCCTGCTCAGCTGCCTGATAACCGACAGCTGGGCCGCAGGATTCATGCCTGCTCAGCTGACTGATAACCGCCAGCTGGGCCGCAGGATTCACGCCTGCTCAGCTGCCTGATAACCGCCAGCTGGGCCGCAGGATTCACGCCTGCTCAGCTGCCTGATAATCGCCAGCTGGGCCGCAGGATTCACGCCTGCTCAGCTGCCTGATAACCGCCAGCTGGGCCGCAGGATTCACGCCTGCTCAGCTGACTGGTAACCGCCAGCTGGGCCGCAGGATTCACGCCTGCTCAGCTGCCTGATAACCGCCAGCTGGGCCGCAGGATTCATGCCTGCTCAGCTGCCTGATTCTTGCCTGCTGAGGCACATGATCCGTGCAGGAGAGCTACCTGATCAGCACATGAGCAGTCACATGATCAGCGCCTCTCTGTCACCTGATCACTGCATGACAGGCACGTGATCAGTGCCTGATGAGGTGCGGGATCAGCGCCTGCTCAGCTGCCTGATAATCGCCAGCTGGGCCGCAGGATTCACGACTGCTCAGCTGCCTGATTCTTGCCTGCTGAGGCACATGATCCGTGCAGGAGAGCTGCCTGATCAGCACATGAGCAGTCACATGATCAGCGCCTCTCAGTCACCTGATCACTGCATGACAGGCACGTGATCAGTGCCTGCTGAGGTGCGGGATCACGCCTGCTCAGCTGCCTGATAATCGCCAGCTGGGCCGCAGGATTCACGCCTGCTCAGCTGCCTGATAACCGCCAGCTGGGCCGCAGGATTCACGCCTGCTCAGCTGCCTGATTCTTGCCTGCTGAGGCACATGATCCGTGCAGGAGAGCTGCCTGATCAGCACATGAGCAGTCACATGATCAGCGCCTCTCAGTCACCTGATCACTGCATGACAGGCACGTGATCAGTGCCTGCTGAGGTGCGGGATCAGCGCCTGCTCAGCTGCCTGATAATCGCCAGCTGGGCCGCAGGATTCATGCCTGCTCAGCTGCCTGATAAACGCCAGCTGGGCCGCAGGATTCATGCCTGCTCAGCTGCCTGATTCTTGCCTGCTGAGGCACATGATCCGTGCAGGAGAGCTACCTGATCAGCACAGGAGCAGTCACATGATCAGCGCCTCTCAGTCACCTGATCACTGCATGACAGGCACGTGATCAGTGCCTGCTGAGGTGCGGGATCAGCGCCTGCTCAGCTGCCTGATAATCGCCAGCTGGGCCGCAGGATTCACGCCTGCTCAGCTGCCTGATAACCGCCAGCTGGGCCGCAGGATTCACGCCTGCTCAGCTGCCTGATAACCGCCAGCTGGGCCGCAGGATTCATGCCTGCTCAGCTGCCTGATAACCGCCAGCTGGGCCGCAGGATTCATGCCTGCTCAGCTGCATGATTCTTGCCTGCTGAGGCACATGATCCGTGCAGGAGAGCTACCTGATCAGCACATGAGCAGTCACATGATCAGCGCCTCTCAGTCACCTGATCACTGCATGACAGGCACGTGATCAGTGCCTGCTGAGGTGCGGGATCAGCGCCTGCTCAGCTGCCTGATAATCGCCAGCTGGGCCGCAGGATTCACGCCTGCTCAGCTGCCTGATAACCGCCAGCTGGGCCGCAGGATTCATGCCTGCTCAGCTGCCTGATAACCGCCAGCTGGGCCGCAGGATTCACGCCTGCTCAGCTGCCTGATAACCGCCAGCTGGGCCGCAGGATTCACGCCTGCTCAGCTGCCTGATAACCGCCAGCTGGGCCGCAGGATTCACGCCTGCTCAGCTGCCTGATAACCGCCAGCTGGGCCGCAGGATTCACGCCTGCTCAGCTGCCTGATAACCGCCAGCTGGGCCGCAGGATTCACGCCTGCTCAGCTGCCTGATAACCGCCAGCTGGGCCGCAGGATTCACGCCTGCTCAGCTGCCTGATAACCGCCAGCTGGGCCGCAGGATTCACGCCTGCTCAGCTGCCTGATAACCGCCAGCTGGGCCGCAGGATTCACGCCTGCTCAGCTGCCTGATAACCGCCAGCTGGGCCGCAGGATTCACGCCTGCTCAGCTGCCTGATAACCGCCAGCTGGGCCGCAGGATTCATGCCTGCTCAGCTGCCTGATAACCGCCAGCTGGGCCGCAGGATTCATGCCTGCTCAGCTGCCTGATAACCGCCAGCTGGGCCGCAGGATTCACGCCTGCTCAGCTGCCTGATAACCGCCAGCTGGGCCGCAGGATTCATGCCTGCTCAGCTGCCTGATAACCGCCAGCTGGGCCGCAGGATTCATGCCTGCTCAGCTGCCTGATAACCGCCAGCTTGGCCGCAGGATTCACGCCTGCTCAGCTGCCTGATAACCGCCAGCTGGGCCGCAGGATTCGCCTGCTCAGCTGCCTGATAACCGCCAGCTGGGCCGCAGGATTCACGCCTGCTCAGCTGCCTGATAACCGCCAGCTGGGCCGCAGGATTCACGCCTGCTCAGCTGCCTGATAACCGCCAGCTGGGCCGCAGGATTCACGCCTGCTCAGCTGCCTGATAACCGCCAGCTGGGCCGCAGGATTCACGCCTGCTCAGCTGCCTGATAACCGCCAGCTGGGCCGCAGGATTCACGCCTGCTCAGCTGCCTGATAACCGCCAGCTGGGCCGCAGGATTCACGCCTGCTCAGCTGCCTGATAACCGCCAGCTGGGCCGCAGGATTCACGCCTGCTCAGCTGCCTGATAACCGCCAGCTGGGCCGCAGGATTCACGCCTGCTCAGCTGCCTGATAACCGCCAGCTGGGCCGCAGGATTCACGCCTGCTCAGCTGCCTGATAACCGCCAGCTGGGCCGCAGGATTCATGCCTGCTCAGCTGCCTGATAACCGCCAGCTGGGCCGCAGGATTCATGCCTGCTCAGCTGCTTGATTCTTGCCTGCTGAGGCACATGATCCGTGCAGGAGAGCTACCTGATCAGCACATGAGCAGTCACATGATCAGCGCCTCTCTGTCACCTGATCACTGCATGACAGGCACGTGATCAGTGCCTGCTGAGGTGCGGGATCAGCGCCTGCTCAGCTGCCTGATAATCGCCAGCTGGGCCGCAGGATTCATGCCTGCTCAGCTGCCTGATAACCGCCAGCTGGGCCGCAGGATTCACGCCTGCTCAGCTGCCTGATTCTTGCCTGCTGAGGCACATGATCCGTGGAGCTGCCTGATCAGCACATGAGCAGTCACATGATCAGCGCCTCTCAGTCACCTGATCACTGCATGACAGGCACGTGATCAGTGCCTGCTGAGGTGCGGGATCAGCGCCTGCTCAGCTGCCTGATAACCGCCAGCTGGGCCGCAGTATTCACGCCTGCTCAGCTGCCTGATAACCGCCAGCTGGGCCGCAGGATTCATGCCTGCTCAGCTGCCTGATAACCGCCAGCTGGGCCGCAGGATTCACGCCTGCTCAGCTGCCTGATAACCGCCAGCTGGGCCGCAGGATTCACGCCTGCTCAGCTGCCTGATAACCGCCAGCTGGGCCGCAGGATTCATGCCTGCTCAGCTGCCTGATTCTTGCCTGCTGAGGCACATGATCCGTGCAGGAGAGCTACCTGATCAGCACATGAGCAGTCACATGATCAGCGCCTCTCAGTCACCTGATCACTGCATGACAGGCACGTGATCAGTGCCTGCTGAGGTGCGGGATCAGCGCCTGCTCAGCTGCCTGATAATCGCCAGCTGGGCCGCAGGATTCACGCCTGCTCAGCTGCCTGATAAACGCCAGCTGGGCCGCAGGATTCACGCCTGCTCAGCTGCCTGATAACCGCCAGCTGGGCCGCAGGATTCACGCCTGCTCAGCTGCCTGATAACCGCCAGCTGGGCCGCAGGATTCACGCCTGCTCAGCTGCCTGATAACCGCCAGCTGGGCCGCAGGATTCACGCCTGCTCAGCTGCCTGATAACCGCCAGCTGGGCCGCAGGATTCACGCCTGCTCAGCTGCCTGATAACCGCCAGCTGGGCCGCAGGATTCACGCCTGCTCAGCTGCCTGATAACCGCCAGCTGGGCCGCAGGATTCACGCCTGCTCAGCTGCCTGATAACCGCCAGCTGGGCCGCAGGATTCACGCCTGCTCAGCTGCCTGATAACCGCCAGCTGGGCCGCAGGATTCACGCCTGCTCAGCTGCCTGATAACCGCCAGCTGGGCCGCAGGATTCATGCCTGCTCAGCTGCCTGATAACCACCAGCTGGGCCGCAGGATTCATGCCTGCTCAGCTGCTTGATTCTTGCCTGCTGAGGCACATGATCCGTGCAGGAGAGCTACCTGAGCAGCACATGAGCAGTCACATGATCAGCGCCTCTCTGTCACCTGATCACTGCATGACAGGCACGGGATCAGTGCCTGCTGAGGTGCGGGATCAGCGCCTGCTCAGCTGCCTGATAATCGCCAGCTGGGCCGCAGGATTCACGCCTGCTCAGCTGCCTGATAACCTCCAGCTGGGCCGCAGGATTCAAGCCTGCTCAGCTGCCTGATTCTTGCCTGCTGAGGCACATGATCCGTGCAGGAGAGCTGCCTGATCAGCACATGAGCAGTCACATGATCAGCGCCTCTCAGTCACCTGATCACTGCATGACAGGCACGTGATCAGTGCCTGCTGAGGTGCGGGATCAGCGCCTGCTCAGCTGCCTGATAACCGCCAGCTGGGCCGCAGTATTCACGCCTGCTCAGCTGCCTGATAACCGCCAGCTGGGCCGCAGGATTCACGCCTGCTCAGCTGCCTGATAACCGCCAGCTGGGCCGCAGGATTCACGCCTGCTCAGCTGCCTGATAACCGCCAGCTGGGCCGCAGGATTCACGCCTGCTCAGCTGCCTGATAACCGCCAGCTGGGCCGCAGGATTCATGCCTGCTCAGCTGCCTGATTCTTGCCTGCTGAGGCACATGATCCGTGCAGGAGAGCTACCTGATCAGCACATGAGCAGTCACATGATCAGCGCCTCTCAGTCACCTGATCACTGCATGACAGGCACGTGATCAGTGCCTGCTGAGGTGCGGGATCAGCGCCTGCTCAGCTGCCTGATAATCGCCAGCTGGGCCGCAGGATTCACGCCTGCTCAGCTGCCTGATAAACGCCAGCTGGGCCGCAGGATTCACGCCTGCTCAGCTGCGTGATTCAAGCCTGCTGAGGCACATGATCCGTGCAGGAGAGCTACCTGATCAGCACATGAGCAGTCACATGATCAGCGCCTCTCAGTCACCTGATCACTGCATGACAGGCACGTGATCAGTGCCTGCTGAGGTGCGGGATCAGCGCCTGCTCAGCTGCCTGATAATCGCCAGCTGGGCCGCAGGATTCACGCCTGCTCAGCTGCCTGATAACCGCCAGCTGGGCCGCAGGATTCACGCCTGCTCAGCTGCCTGATAACCGCCAGCTGGGCCGCAGGATTCACGCCTGCTCAGCTGCCTGATAACCGCCAGCTGGGCCGCAGGATTCATGCCTGCTCAGCTGCCTGATTCTTGCCTGCTGAGGCACATGATCCGTGCAGGAGAGCTACCTGATCAGCACATGAGCAGTCACATGATCAGCGCCTCTCAGTCACCTGATCACTGCATGACAGGCACGTGATCAGTGCCTGCTGAGGTGCGGGATCAGCGCCTGCTCAGCTGCCTGATAATCGCCAGCTGGGCCGCAGGATTCACGCCTGCTCAGCTGCCTGATAACCGCCAGCTGGGCCGCAGGATTCACGCCTGCTCAGCTGCCTGATAACCGCCAGCTGGGCCGCAGGATTCACGCCTGCTCAGCTGCCTGATAACCGCCAGCTGGGCCGCAGGATTCACGCCTGCTCAGCTGCCTGATAACCGCCAGCTGGGCTGCAGGATTCACGCCTGCTCAGCTGCCTGATAACCGCCAGCTGGGCCGCAGGATTCACGCCTGCTCAGCTGCCTGATAACCGCCAGCTGGGCCGCAGGATTCACGCCTGCTCAGCTGCCTGATAACCGCCAGCTGGGCCGCAGGATTCACGCCTGCTCAGCTGCCTGATAACCGCCAGCTGGGCCGCAGGATTCACGCCTGCTCAGCTGCCTGATAACCGCCAGCTGGGCCGCAGGATTCACGCCTGCTCAGCTGCCTGATAACCGCCAGCTGGGCCGCAGGATTCACGCCTGCTCAGCTGCCTGATAACCGCCAGCTGGGCCGCAGGATTCACGCCTTCTCAGCTGCCTGATAACCGCCAGCTGGGCCGCAGGATTCACGCCTGCTCAGCTGCCTGATAACCGCCAGCTGGGCCGCAGGATTCACGTCTGCTCAGCTGCCTGATAACCGCCAGCTGGGCCGCAGGATTCACGCCTGCTCAGCTGCTTGATAACCGCCAGCTGGGCCGCAGGATTCACGCCTGCTCAGCTGCCTGATAACCGCCAGCTGGGCCGCAGGATTCACGCCTGCTCAGCTGCCTGATAACCGCCTGCTGGGCCGCAGGATTCACGCCTGTTCAGCTGCCTGATAACCGCCAGCTGGGCCGCAGGATTCACGCCTGCTCAGCTGCCTGATAACCGCCAGCTGGGCCGCAGGATTCACGCCTGCTCAGCTGCCTGATAACCGCCAGCTGGGCCGCAGGATTCACGCCTGCTCAGCTGCCTGATAACCGCCAGCTGGGCCGCAGGATTCACGCCTGCTCAGCTGCCTGATAACCGCCAGCTGGGCCGCAGGATTCACGCCTGCTCAGCTGCCTGATAACCGCCAGCTGGGCCGCAGGATTCACGCCTGCTCAGCTGCCTGATAACCGCCAGCTGGGCCGCAGGATTCACGCCTGCTCAGCTGCCTGATAACCGCCAGCTGGGCCGCAGGATTCACGCCTGCTCAGCTGCCTGATAACCGCCAGCTGGGCCGCAGGATTCACGCCTGCTCAGCTGCCTGATAACCGCCAGCTGGGCCGCAGGATTCACGCCTGCTCAGCTGCCTGATAACCGCCAGCTGGGCCGCAGGATTCACGCCTGCTCAGCTGCCTGATAACCGCCAGCTGGGCCGCAGGATTCACGCCTGCTCAGCTGCCTGATAACCGCCAGCTGGGCCGCAGGATTCACGCCTGCTCAGCTGCCTGATAACCGCCAGCTGGGCCGCAGGATTCACGCCTGCTCAGCTGCCTGATAACCGCCAGCTGGGCCGCAGGATTCATGCCTGCTCAGCTGCTTGATTCTTGCCTGCTGAGGCACATGATCCGTGCAGGAGAGCTACCTGATCAGCACATGAGCAGTCACATGATCAGCGCCTCTCTGTCACCTGATCACTGCATGACAGGCACGTGATCAGTGCCTGCTGAGGTGCGGGATCAGCGCCTGCTCAGCTGCCTGATAATCGCCAGCTGGGCCGCAGGATTCACGCCTGCTCAGCTGCCTGATAACCGCCAGCTGGGCCGCAGGATTCACGCCTGCTCAGCTGCCTGATTCTTGCCTGCTGAGGCACATGATCCGTGCAGGAGAGCTTCCTGATCAGCACATGAGCAGTCACATGATCAGCGCCTCTCAGTCACCTGATCACTGCATGACAGGCACGTGATCAGTGCCTGCTGAGGTGCGGGATCAGCGCCTGCTCAGCTGCCTGATAACCGCCAGCTGGGCCGCAGTATTCACGCCTGCTCAGCTGCCTGATAACCGCCAGCTGGGCCGCAGGATTCACGCCTGCTCAGCTGCCTGATAACCGCCAGCTGGGCCGCAGGATTCACGCCTGCTCAGCTGCCTGATAACCGCCAGCTGGGCCGCAGGATTCACGCCTGCTCAGCTGCCTGATAACCGCCAGCTGGGCCGCAGGATTCATGCCTGCTCAGCTGCATGATTCTTGCCTGCTGAGGCACATGATCCGTGCAGGAGAGCTACCTGATCAGCACATGAGCAGTCACATGATCAGCGCCTCTCAGTCACCTGATCACTGCATGACAGGCACGTGATCAGTGCCTGCTGAGGTGCGGGATCAGCGCCTGCTCAGCTGCCTGATAATCGCCAGCTGGGCCGCAGGATTCACGCCTGCTCAGCTGCCTGATAAACGCCAGCTGGGCCGCAGGATTCACGCCTGCTCAGCTGCCTGATAACCGCCAGCTGGGCCGCAGGATTCACGCCTGCTCAGCTGCCTGATAACCGCCAGCTGGGCCGCAGGATTCACGCCTGCTCAGCTGCCTGATAACCGCCAGCTGGGCCGCAGGATTCACGCCTGCTCAGCTGCCTGATAACCGCCAGCTGGGCCGCAGGATTCACGCCTGCTCAGCTGCCTGATAACCGCCAGCTGGGCCGCAGGATTCACGCCTGCTCAGCTGCCTGATAACCGCCAGCTGGGCCGCAGGATTCACGCCTGCTCAGCTGCCTGATAACCGCCAGCTGGGCCGCAGGATTCACGCCTGCTCAGCTGCCTGATAACCGCCAGCTGGGCCGCAGGATTCACGCCTGCTCAGCTGCCTGATAACCGCCAGCTGGGCCGCAGGATTCACGCCTGCTCAGCTGCCTGATAACCGCCAGCTGGGCCGCAGGATTCACGCCTGCTCAGCTGCCTGATAACCGCCAGCTGGGCCGCAGGATTCACGCCTGCTCAGCTGCCTGATAACCGCCAGCTGGGCCGCAGGATTCACGCCTGCTCAGCTGCCTGATAACCGCCAGCTGGGCCGCAGGATTCACGCCTGCTCAGCTGCCTGATAACCGCCAGCTGGGCCGCAGGATTCACGCCTGCTCAGCTGCCTGATAACCGCCAGCTGGGCCGCAGGATTCACGCCTGCTCAGCTGCCTGATAACCGCCAGCTGGGCCGCAGGATTCACGCCTGCTCAGCTGCCTGATAACCGCCAGCTGGGCCGCAGGATTCACGCCTGCTCAGCTGCCTGATAACCGCCAGCTGGGCCGCAGGATTCACGCCTGCTCAGCTGCCTGATAACCGCCAGCTGGGCCGCAGGATTCACGCCTGCTCAGCTGCCTGATAACCGCCAGCTGGGCCGCAGGATTCACGCCTGCTCAGCTGCCTGATAACCGCCAGCTGGGCCGCAGGATTCACGCCTGCTCAGCTGCCTGATAACCGCCAGCTGGGCCGCAGGTTTCACGCCTGCTCAGCTGCCTGATAACCGCCAGCTGGGCCGCAGGATTCACGCCTGCTCAACTGCCTGATAACCGCCAGCTGGGCCGCAGGATTCACGCCTGCTCAGCTGCCTGATAACCGCCAGCTGGGCCGCAGGATTCATGCCTGCTCAGCTGCTTGATTCTTGCCTGCTGAGGCACATGATCCGTGCAGGAGAGCTACCTGATCAGCACATGAGCAGTCACATGATCAGCGCCTCTCTGTCACCTGATCACTGCATGAAAGGCACGTGATCAGTGCCTGCTGAGGTGCGGGATCAGCGCCTGCTCAGCTGCCTGATAATCGCCAGCTGGGCCGCAGGATTCACGCCTGCTCAGCTGCCTGATAACCGCCAGCTGGGCCGCAGGATTCATGCCTGCTCAGCTGCCTGATTCTTGCCTGCTGAGGCACATGATCCGTGCAGGAGAGCTGCCTGATCAGCACATGAGCAGTCACATGATCAGCGCCTCTCAGTCACCTGATCACTGCATGACAGGCACGTGATCAGTGCCTGCTGAGGTGCGGGATCAGCGCCTGCTCAGCTGCCTGATAACCGCCAGCTGGGCCGCAGGATTCACGCCTGCTCAGCTGCCTGATAACCGCCAGCTGGGCCGCAGGATTCACGCCTGCTCAGCTGCCTGATAACCGCCAGCTGGGCCGCAGGATTCACGCCTGCTCAGCTGCCTGATAACCGCCAGCTGGGCCGCAGGATTCACGCCTGCTCAGCTGCCTGATAACCGCCAGCTGGGCCGCAGGATTCACGCCTGCTCAGCTGCCTGATAACCGCCAGCTGGGCCGCAGGATTCACGCCTGCTCAGCTGCCTGATAACCGCCAGCTGGGCCGCAGGATTCACGCCTGCTCAGCTGCCTGATAACCGCCAGCTGGGCCGCAGGATTCACGCCTGCTCAGCTGCCTGATAACCGCCAGCTGGGCCGCAGGATTCATGCCTGCTCAGCTGCCTGATTCTTGCCTGCTGAGGCACATGATCCGTGCAGGAGAGCTACCTGATCAGCACATGAGCAGTCACATGATCAGCGCCTCTCTGTCACCTGATCACTGCATGACAGGCACGTGATCAGTGCCTGCTGAGGTGCGGGATCAGCGCCTGCTCAGCTGCCTGATAATCGCCAGCTGGGCCGCAGGATTCACGCCTGCTCAGCTGCCTGATAACCGCCAGCTGGGCCGCAGGATTCACGCCTGCTCAGCTGCCTGATTCTCGCCTGCTGAGGCACATGATCCGTGCAGGAGAGTTACCTGATCAGCACATGAGCAGTCACATGATCAGCGCCTCTCAGTCACCTGATCACTGCATGACAGGCACGTGATCAGTGCCTGCTGAGGTGCGGGATCAGCGCCTGCTCAGCTGCCTGATAATCGCCAGCTGGGCCGCAGGATTCACGCCTGCTCAGCTGCCTGATAACCGCCAGCTGGGCCGCAGGATTCACGCCTGCTCAGCTGACTGGTAACCGCCAGCTGGGCCGCAGGATTCACGCCTGCTCAGCTACCTGATAACCGCCAGCTGGGCCGCAGGATTCATGCCTGCTCAGCTGCCTGATAACCGACAGCTGGGCCGCAGGATTCACGCCTGCTCAGCTGACTGATAATCGCCAGCTGGGCCGCAGGATTCATGCCTGCTCAGCTGCTTGATTCTTGCCTGCTGAGGCACATGATCCGTGCAGGAGAGCTACCTGATCAGCACATGAGCAGTCACATGATCAGCGCCTCTCAGTCACCTGATCACTGCATGACAGGCACGTGATCAGTGCCTGCTGAGGTGCGGGATCAGCGCCTGCTCAGCTGCCTGATAATCGCCAGCTGGGCCGCAGGATTCACGCCTGCTCAGCTGCCTGATAACCGCCAGCTGGGCCGCAGGATTCATGCCTGCTCAGCTGCCTGATAACCGCCAGCTGGGCCGCAGGATTCACGCCTGCTCAGCTGCCTGATAACCGCCAGCTGGGCCGCAGGATTCATGCCTGCTCAGCTGCATGATTCTTGCCTGCTGAGGCACATGATCCGTGCAGGAGAGCTACCTGATCAGCACATGAGCAGTCACATGATCAGCGCCTCTCAGTCACCTGATCACTGCATGACAGGCACGTGATCAGTGCCTGCTGAGGTGCGGGATCAGCGCCTGCTCAGCTGCCTGATAATCGCCAACTGGGCCGCAGGATTCACGCCTGCTCAGCTGCCTGATAACCGCCAGCTGGGCCGCAGGATTCACGCCTGCTCAGCTGCCTGATAACCGCCAGCTGGGCCGCAGGATTCACGCCTGCTCAGCTGCCTGATAACCGCCAGCTGGGCCGCAGGATTCACGCCTGCTCAGCTGCCTGATAACCGCCAGCTGGGCCGCAGGATTCACGCCTGCTCAGCTGCCTGATAACCGCCAGCTGGGCCGCAGGATTCACGCCTGCTCAGCTGCCTGATAACCGCCAGCTGGGCCGCAGGATTCACGCCTGCTCAGCTGCCTGATAACCGCCAGCTGGGCCGCAGGATTCATGCCTGCTCAGCTGCCTGATAACCGCCAGCTGGGCCGCAGGATTCACGCCTGCTCAGCTGCCTGATAACCGCCAGCTGGGCCGCAGGATTCACGCCTGCTCAGCTGCCTGATAACCGCCAGCTGGGCCGCAGGATTCACGCCTGCTCAGCTGCCTGATAACCGCCAGCTGGGCCGCAGGATTCACGCCTGCTCAGCTGCCTGATAACCGCCAGCTGGGCCGCAGGATTCACGCCTGCTCAGCTGCCTGATAACCGCCAGCTGGGCCGCAGGATTCACGCCTGCTCAGCTGCCTGATAACCGCCAGCTGGGCCGCAGGTTTCACGCCTGCTCAGCTGCCTGATAACCGCCAGCTGGGCCGCAGGATTCACGCCTGCTCAACTGCCTGATAACCGCCAGCTGGGCCGCAGGATTCACGCCTGCTCAGCTGCCTGATAACCGCCAGCTGGGCCGCAGGATTCATGCCTGCTCAGCTGCTTGATTCTTGCCTGCTGAGGCACATGATCCGTGCAGGAGAGCTACCTGATCAGCACATGAGCAGTCACATGATCAGCGCCTCTCTGTCACCTGATCACTGCATGACAGGCACGTGATCAGTGCCTGCTGAGGCGCGGGATCAGCGCCTGCTCAGCTGCCTGATAATCGCCAGCTGGGCCGCAGGATTCATGCCTGCTCAGCTGCCTGATAACCGCCAGCTGGGCCGCAGGATTCACGCCTGCTCAGCTGCCTGATTCTTGCCTGCTGAGGCACATGATCCGTGCAGGAGAGCTGCCTGATCAGCACATGAGCAGTCACATGATCAGCGCCTCTCAGTCACCTGATCACTGCATGACAGGCACGTGATCAGTGCCTGCTGAGGTGCGGGATCAGCGCCTGCTCAGCTGCCTGATAACCGCCAGCTGGGCCGCAGGATTCACGCCTGCTCAGCTGCCTGATAACCGCCAGCTGGGCCGCAGGATTCACGCCTGCTCAGCTGCCTGATAACCGCCAGCTGGGCCGCAGGATTCACGCCTGCTCAGCTGCCTGATAACCGCCAGCTGGGCCGCAGGATTCACGCCTGCTCAGCTGCCTGATAACCGCCAGCTGGGCCGCAGGATTCACGCCTGCTCAGCTGCCTGATAACCGCCAGCTGGGCCGCAGGATTCACGCCTGCTCAGCTGCCTGATAACCGCCAGCTGGGCCGCAGGATTCACGCCTGCTCAGCTGCCTGATAACCGCCAGCTGGGCCGCAGGATTCATGCCTGCTCAGCTGCCTGATAACCGCCAGCTGGGCCGCAGGATTCACGCCTGCTCAGCTGCCTGATAACCGCCAGCTGGGCCGCAGGATTCACGCCTGCTCAGCTGCCTGATAACCGCCAGCTGGGCCGCAGGATTCATGCCTGCTCAGCTGCCTGATAACCGCCAGCTGGGCCGCAGGATTCATGCCTGCTCAGCTGCTTGATTCTTGCCTGCTGAGGCACATGATCCGTGCAGGAGAGCTACCTGATCAGCACATGAGCAGTCACATGATCAGCGCCTCTCTGTCACCTGATCACTGCATGACAGGCACGTGATCAGTGCCTGCTGAGGTGCGGGATCAGCGCCTGCTCAGCTGCCTGATAATCGCCAGCTGGGCCGCAGGATTCATGCCTGCTCAGCTGCCTGATAACCGCCAGCTGGGCCGCAGGATTCATGCCTGCTCAGCTGCCTGATTCTTGCCTGCTGGGCCACAGGATCCATGCAGGAGAGCTACCTGATCAGCACCTGAGCAGTCACATGATCAGCGCCTCTCTGTCACCTGATCACTGCATGACAGGCACGTGATCAGTGCCTGCTGAGCCGCGGGATCAGCGCCTGCTCAGCTGCCTGATAATCGCCAGCTGGGCCGCAGGATTCATGCCTGCTCAGCTGCCTGATAACCGCCAGCTGGGCCGCAGGATTCACGCCTGCTCAGCTGACTGGTAACCGCCAGCTGGGCCGCAGGATTCACGCCTGCTCAGCTGCCTGATAACCGCCAGCTGGGCCGCAGGATTCATGCCTGCTCAGCTGCCTGATAATCGCCAGCTGGGCCGCAGGATTCACGCCTGCTCAGCTGACTGATAATCGCCAGCTGGGCCGCAGGATTCACGCCTGCTCAGCTGCTTGATTCTTGCCTGCTGAGGCACATGATCCGTGCAGGAGAGCTACCTGATCAGCACATGAGCAGTCACATGATCAGCGCCTCTCAGTCACCTGATCACTGCATGACAGGCACGTGATCAGTGCCTGCTGAGGTGCGGGATCAGCGCCTGCTCAGCTGCCTGATAATCGCCAGCTGGGCCGCTGGATTCATGCCTGCTCAGCTGCCTGATAACCGCCAGCTGGGCCGCAGGATTCACGCCTGCTCAGCTGCCTGATAACCGCCAGCTGGGCCGCAGGATTCACGCCTGCTCAGCTGCCTGATAACCGCCAGCTGGGCCGCAGGATTCATGCCTGCTCAGCTGCCTGATTCTTGCCTGCTGAGGCACATGATCCGTGCAGGAGAGCTACCTGATCAGCACATGAGCAGTCACATGATCAGCGCCTCTCAGTCACCTGATCACTGCATGACAGGCACGTGATCAGTGCCTGCTGAGGTGCGGGATCAGCGCCTGCTCAGCTGCCTGATAACCGCCAACTGGGCCGCAGGATTCACGCCTGCTCAGCTGCCTGATAACCGCCAGCTGGGCCGCAGGATTCATGCCTGCTCAGCTGCCTGATAACCGCCAGCTGGGCCGCAGGATTCATGCCTGCTCAGCTGCCTGATAACCGCCAGCTGGGCCGCAGGATTCACGCCTGCTCAGCTGCCTGATAACCGCCAGCTGGGCCGCAGGATTCACGCCTGCTCAGCTGCCTGATAACCGCCAGCTGGGCCGCAGGATTCACGCCTGCTCAGCTGCCTGATTCTAGCCTGCTGTGGCACATGATCCGAGCAGGAGAGCTACCTGATCAGCACATGAGCAGTCACATGATCAGCGCCTCTCAGTCACCTGATCACTGCATGACAGGCACGTGATCAGTGCCTGCTGAGGTGCGGGATCAGCGCCTGCTCAGCTGCCTGATAATCGCCAGCTGGGCCGCAGGATTCACGCCTGCTCAGCTGCCTGATAACCGCCAGCTGGGCCGCAGGATTCACGCCTGCTCAGCTGCCTGATAACCGCCAGCTGGGCCGCAGGATTCACGCCTGCTCAGCTGCCTGATAACCGCCAGCTGGGCCGCAGGATTCACGCCTGCTCAGCTGCATGATTCTTGCCTGCTGAGGCACATGATCCGTGCAGGAGAGCTACCTGATCAGCACATGAGCAGTCACATGATCAGCGCCTCTCAGTCACCTGATCACTGCATGACAGGCACGTGATCAGTGCCTGCTGAGGTGCGGGATCAGCGCCTGCTCAGCTGCCTGATAATCGCCAGCTGGGCCGCAGGATTCACGCCTGCTCAGCTGCCTGATAACCGCCAGCTGGGCCGCAGGATTCACACCTGTTCAGCTGCCTGATAACCGCCAGCTGGGCCGCACGCCTGCTCAGCTGCCTGATAACCGCCAGCTGGGCCGCAGGATTCACGCCTGCTCAGCTGCCTGATAACCGCCAGCTGGGCCGCAGGATTCATGCCTGCTCAGCTGCCTGATAACCGCCAGCTGGGCCGCAGGATTCACGCCTGCTCAGCTGCCTGATAACCGCCAGCTGGGCCGCAGGATTCATGCCTGCTCAGCTGCCTGATAACCGCCAGCTGGGCCGCAGGATTCATGCCTGCTCAGCTGCCTGATAACCGCCAGCTGGGCCGCAGGATTCACGCCTGCTCAGCTGCCTGATAACCGCCAGCTGGGCCGCAGGATTCACGCCTGCTCAGCTGCCTGATAACCGCCAGCTGGGCCGCAGGATTCACGCCTGCTCAGCTGCCTGATAACCGCCAGCTGGGCCGCAGGATTCACGCCTGCTCAGCTGCCTGATAACCGCCAGCTGGGCCGCAGGATTCACGCCTGCTCAGCTGCCTGATAACCGCCAGCTGGGCCGCAGGATTCACGCCTGCTCAGCTGCCTGATAACCGCCAGCTGGGCCGCAGGATTCATGCCTGCTCAGCTGCCTGATAACCGCCAGCTGGGCCGCAGGATTCACGCCTGCTCAGCTGCCTGATAACCGCCAGCTGGGCCGCAGGATTCACGCCTGCTCAGCTGCCTGATTCTTGCCTGCTGAGGCACATGATCCGTGCAGGAGAGCTACCTGATCAGCACATGAGCAGTCACATGATCAGCGCCTCTCAGTCACCTGATCACTGCATGACAGGCACGTGATCAGTGCCTGCTGAGGTGCGGGATCAGCGCCTGCTCAGCTGCCTGATAATCGCCAGCTGGGCCGCAGGATTCACGCCTGCTCAGCTGCCTGATAACCGCCAGCTGGGCCGCAGGATTCACGCCTGCTCAGCTGCCTGATAACCGCCAGCTGGGCCGCAGGATTCACGCCTGCTCAGCTGCCTGATAACCGCCAGCTGGGCCGCAGGATTCACGCCTGCTCAGCTGCCTGATTCTTGCCTGCTGAGGCACATGATCCGTGTAGGAGAGCTACCTGATCAGCACATGAGCAGTCACATGATCAGGCCTCTCAGTCACCTGATCACTGCATGACAGGCACGTGATCAGTGCCTGCTGAGGTGCGGGATCAGCGCCTGCTCAGCTGCCTGATAACCGCCAGCTGGGCCGCAGGATTCACGCCTGCTCAGCTGACTGGTAACCGCCAGCTGGGCCGCAGGATTCACGCCTGCTCAGCTGCTGATTCTTGCCTGCTGAGGCACATGATCCGTGCAGGAGAGCTACCTGATCAGCACATGAGCAGTCACATGATCAGCGCCTCTCTGTCACCTGATCACTGCATGACAGGCACGTGATCAGTGCCTGCTGAGGTGCGGGATCAGCGCCTGCTCAGCTGCCTGATAATCGCCAGCTGGGCCGCAGGATTCACGCCTGCTCAGCTGCCTGATAACCGCCAGCTGGGCCGCAGGATTCACGCCTGCTCAGCTGACTGATAACCGCCAGCTGGGCCGCAGGATTCACGCCTGCTCAGCTGCCTGATAACCGCCAGCTGGGCCGCAGGATTCACGCCTGCTCAGCTGCCTGATAATCGCCAGCTGGGCCGCAGGATTCACGCCTGCTCAGCTGACTGATAATCGCCAGCTGGGCCGCAGGATTCATGCCTGCTCAGCTGCTTGATTCTTGCCTGCTGAGGCACATGATCCGTGCAGGAGAGCTACCTGATCAGCACATGAGCAGTCACATGATCAGCGCCTCTCAGTCACCTGATCACTGCATGACAGGCACGTGATCAGTGCCTGCTGAGGTGCGGGATCAGCGCCTGCTCAGCTGCCTGATAATCGCCAGCTGGGCCGCAGGATTCACGCCTGCTCAGCTGCCTGATAACCGCCAGCTGGGCCGCAGGATTCATGCCTGCTCAGCTGCCTGATAACCGCCAGCTGGGCCGCAGGATTCACGCCTGCTCAGCTGCCTGATAACCGCCAGCTGGGCCGCAGGGCCTGCTCAGCTGCCTGATTCTTGCCTGCTGAGGCACATGATCCGTGCAGGAGAGCTACCTGATCAGCACATGAGCAGTCACAAGATCAGTGCCTCTCAGTCACCTGATCACTGCATGACAGGCACGTGATCAGTGCCTGCTGAGGTGCTGGATCAGCGCCTGCTCAGCTGCCTGATAATCGCCAACTGGGCCGCAGGATTCACGCCTGCTCAGCTGCCTGATAACCGCCAGCTGGGCCGCAGGATTCACGCCTGCTCAGCTGCCTGATAACCGCCAGCTGGGCCGCAGGATTCATGCCTGCTCAGCTGCCTGATAACCGCCAGCTGGGCCGCAGGATTCATGCCTGCTCAGCTGCCTGATAACCGCCAGCTTGGCCGCAGGATTCACGCCTGCTCAGCTGCCTGATAACCGCCAGCTGGGCCGCAGGATTCACGCCTGCTCAGCTGCCTGATAACCGCCAGCTGGGCCGCAGGATTCACGCCTGCTCAGCTGCCTGATAACCGCCAGCTGGGCCGCAGGATTCATGCCTGCTCAGCTGCCTGATAACCGCCAGCTGGGCCGCAGGATTCATGCCTGCTCAGCTGCCTGATAACCGCCAGCTGGGCCGCAGGATTCACGCCTGCTCAGCTGCCTGATAACCGCCAGCTGGGCCGCAGGATTCACGCCTGCTCAGCTGCCTGATAACCGCCAGCTGGGCCGCAGGATTCACGCCTGCTCAGCTGCCTGATAACCGCCAGCTGGGCCGCAGGATTCATGCCTGCTCAGCTGCTTGATTCTTGCCTGCTGAGGCACATGATCCGTGCAGGAGAGCTACCTGATCAGCACATGAGCAGTCACATGATCAGCGCCTCTCTGTCACCTGATCACTGCATGACAGGCTCGTGATCAGTGCCTGATGAGGTGCGGGATCAGCGCCTGTTCAGCTGCCTGATAATCGCCAGCTGGGCCGCAGGATTCACGCCTGCTCAGCTGCCTGATAACCGCCAGCTGGGCCGCAGGATTCATGCCTGCTCAGCTGCCTGATTCTTGCCTGCTGAGGCACATGATCCGTGCAGGAGAGCTACCTGATCAGCACATGAGCAGTCACATGATCAGCGCCTCTCAGTCACCTGATCACTGCATGACAGGCACGTGATCAGTGCCTGCTGAGGTGCGGGATCAGCGCCTGCTCAGCTGCCTGATAATCGCCAGCTGGGCCGCAGGATTCACGCCTGCTCAGCTGCCTGATAACCGCCAGCTGGGCCGCAGGATTCACGCCTGCTCAGCTGACTGGTAACCGCCAGCTGGGCCGCAGGATTCACGCCTGCTCAGCTGCCTGATAACCGCCAGCTGGGCCGCAGGATTCACGCCTGCTCAGCTGCCTGATAATCGACAGCTGGGCCGCAGGATTCACGCCTGCTCAGCTGACTGATAATCGCCAGCTGGGCCGCAGGATTCACGCCTGCTCAGCTGCTTGATTCTTGCCTGCTGAGGCACATGATCCGTGCAGGAGAGCTACCTGATCAGCACATGAGCAGTCACATGATCAGCGCCTCTCAGTCACCTGATCACTGCATGACAGGCACGTGATCAGTGCATGCTGAGGTGCGGGATCAGCGCCTGCTCAGCTGCCTGATAATCGCCAGCTGGGCCGCAGGATTCACGCCTGCTCAGCTGCCTGATAACCGCCAGCTGGGCCGCAGGATTCACGCCTGCTCAGCTGCCTGATAACCGCCAGCTGGGCCGCAGGATTCACGCCTGCTCAGCTGCCTGATAACCGCCAGCTGGGCCGCAGGATTCATGCCTGCTCAGCTGCCTGATTCTTGCCTGCTGAGGCACATGATCCGTGCAGGAGAGCTACCTGATCAGCACATGAGCAGTCACATGATCAGCGCCTCTCAGTCACCTGATCACTGCATGACAGGCACGTGATCAGTGCCTGCTGAGGTGCGGGATCAGCGCCTGCTCAGCTGCCTGATAATCGCCAACTGGGCCGCAGGATTCACGCCTGCTCAGCTGCCTGATAACCGCCAGCTGGGCCGCAGGATTCACGCCTGCTCAGCTGCCTGATAACCGCCAGCTGGGCCGCAGGATTCACGCCTGCTCAGCTGCCTGATAACCGCCAGCTGGGCCGCAGGATTCACGCCTGCTCAGCTGCCTGATAACCGCCAGCTGGGCCGCAGGACGCCTGCTCAGCTGCCTGATAACCGCCAGCTGGGCCGCAGGATTCACGCCTGCTCAGCTGCCTGATAACCGCCAGCTGGGACGCAGGATTCACGCCTGCTCAGCTGCCTGATAACCGCCAGCTGGGCCGCAGGATTCACGCCTGCTCAGCTGCCTGATAACCGCCAGCTGGGCCGCAGGATTCATGCCTGCTCAGCTGCCTGATAACCGCCAGCTGGGCCGCAGGATTCACGCCTGCTCAGCTGCCTGATAACCGCCAGCTGGGCCGCAGGATTCATGCCTGCTCAGCTGCCTGATAACCGCCAGCTGGGCCGCAGGATTCACGCCTGCTCAGCTGCCTGATAACCGCCAGCTGGGCCGCAGGATTCACGCCTGCTCAGCTGCCTGATAACCGCCAGCTGGGCCGCAGGATTCACGCCTGCTCAGCTGCCTGATAACCGCCAGCTGGGCCGCAGGATTCACGCCTGCTCAGCTGCCTGATAACCGCCAGCTGGGCCGCAGGATTCACGCCTGCTCAGCTGCCTGATAACCGTCAGCTGGTCCGCAGGATTCATGCCTGCTCAGCTGCCTGATTCTTGCCTGCTGAGGCACATGATCTGTGCAGGAGAGCTACCTGATCAGCACATGAGCAGTCACATGATCAGCGCCTCTCAGTCACCTGATCACTGCATGACAGGCACGTGATCAGTGCCTGCTGAGGTGCGGGATCAGCGCCTGCTCAGCTGCCTGATAATCGCCAGCTGGGCCGCAGGATTCACGCCTGCTCAGCTGCCTGATAACCGCCAGCTGGGCCGCAGGATTCACGCCTGCTCAGCTGCCTGATAACCGCCAGCTGGGCCGCAGGATTCACGCCTGCTCAGCTGCCTGATAACCGCCACCTGGGCCGCAGGATTCACGCCTGCTCAGCTGCCTGATTCTTGCCTGCTGAGGCACATGATCCGTGTAGGAGAGCTACCTGATCAGCACATGAGCAGTCACATGATCAGGGCCTCTCAGTCACTTGATCACTGCATGACAGGCACGTGATCAGTGCCTGCTGAGGTGCGGGATCAGCGCCTGCTCAGCTGCCTGATAACCGCCAGCTGGGCCGCAGGATTCACGCCTGCTCAGCTGACTGGTAACCGCCAGCTGGGCCGCAGGATTCACGCCTGCTCAGCTGCTTGATTCTTGCCTGCTGAGGCACATGATCCGTGCAGGAGAGCTACCTGATCAGCACATGAGCAGTCACATGATCAGCGCCTCTCTGTCACCTGATCACTGCATGACAGGCACGTGATCAGTGCCTGCTGAGGTGCGGGATCAGCGCCTGCTCAGCTGCCTGATAATCGCCAGCTGGGCCGCAGGATTCACGCCTGCTCAGCTGCCTGATAACCGCCAGCTGGGCCGCAGGATTCACGCCTGCTCAGCTGACTGGTAACCGCCAGCTGGGCCGCAGGATTCACGCCTGCTCAGCTGCCTGATAACCGCCAGCTGGGCCGCAGGATTCACGCCTGCTCAGCTGCCTGATAATCGACAGCTGGGCCGCAGGATTCACGCCTGCTCAGCTGACTGATAATCGCCAGCTGGGCCGCAGGATTCATGCCTGCTCAGCTGCTTGATTCTTGCCTGCTGAGGCACATGATCCGTGCAGGAGAGCTACCTGATCAGCACATGAGCAGTCACATGATCAGCGCCTCTCAGTCACCTGATCACTGCATGACAGGCACGTGATCAGTGCCTGATGAGGTGCGGGATCAGCGCCTGCTCAGCTGCCTGATAATCGCCAGCTGGGCCGCAGGATTCACGCCTGCTCAGCTGCCTGATAACCGCCAGCTGGGCCGCAGGATTCACGCCTGCTCAGCTGCCTGATAACCGCCAGCTGGGCCGCAGGATTCACGCCTGCTCAGCTGCCTGATAACCGCCAGCTGGGCCGCAGGATTCATGCCTGCTCAGCTGCCTGATTCTTGCCTGCTGAGGCACATGATCCGTGCAGGAGAGCTACCTGATCAGCACATGAGCAGTCACATGATCAGTGCCTCTCAGTCACCTGATCACTGCATGACAGGCACGTGATCAGTGCCTGCTGAGGTGCAGGATCAGCGCCTGCTCAGCTGCCTGATAATCGCCAACTGGGCCGCAGGATTCACGCCTGCTCAGCTGCCTGATAACCGCCAGCTGGGCCGCAGGATTCACGCCTGCTCAGCTGCCTGATAACCGCCAGCTGGGCCGCAGGATTCACGCCTGCTCAGCTGCCTGATAACCGCCAGCTGGGCCGCAGGATTCACGCCTGCTCAGCTGCCTGATAACCGCCAGCTTGGCCGCAGGATTCACGCCTGCTCAGCTGCCTGATAACCGCCAGCTGGGCCGCAGGATTCACGCCTGCTCAGCTGCCTGATAACCGCCAGCTGGGCCGCAGGATTCACGCCTGCTCAGCTGCCTGATAACCGCCAGCTGGGCCGCAGGATTCATGCCTGCTCAGCTGCCTGATAACCGCCAGCTGGGCCGCAGGATTCACGCCTGCTCAGCTGCCTGATAACCGCCAGCTGGGCCGCAGGATTCACGCCTGCTCAGCTGCCTGATAACCGCCAGCTGGGCCGCAGGATTCACGCCTGCTCAGCTGCCTGATAACCGCCAGCTGGGCCGCAGGATTCATGCCTGCTCAGCTGCCTGATAACCGCCAGCTGGGCCGCAGGATTCACGCCTGCTCAGCTGCCTGATAACCGCCAGCTGGGCCGCAGGATTCACGCCTGCTCAGCTGCCTGATAACCGCCAGCTGGGCCGCAGGATTCACGCCTGCTCATCTGCCTGATAACCGCCAGCTGGGCCGCAGGATTCATGCCTGCTCAGCTGCCTGATAACCGCCAGCTGGGCCGCAGGATTCATGCCTGCTCAGCTGCCTGATTCTTGCCTGCTGAAGCACATGATCTGTGCAGGAGAGCTACCTGATCAGCACATGAGCAGTCACATGATCAGCGCCTCTCAGTCACCTGATCACTGCATGACAGGCACGTGATCAGTGCCTGCTGAGGTGCGGGATCAGCGCCTGCTCAGCTGCCTGATAATCGCCAGCTGGGCCGCAGGATTCACGCCTGCTCAGCTGCCTGATAACCGCCAGCTGGGCCGCAGGATTCACGCCTGCTCAGCTGCCTGATAACCGCCAGCTGGGCCGCAGGATTCACGCCTGCTCAGCTGCCTGATAACCGCCACCTGGGCCGCAGGATTCATGCCTGCTCAGCTGCCTGATTCTTGCCTGCTGAGGCACATGATCCGTGTAGGAGAGCTACCTGATCAGCACATGAGCAGTCACATGATCAGGGCCTCTCAGTCACCTGATCACTGCATGACAGGCACGTGATCAGTGCCTGCTGAGGTGCGGGATCAGCGCCTGCTCAGCTGCCTGATAACCGCCAGCTGGGCCGCAGGATTCACGCCTGCTCAGCTGACTGGTAACCGCCAGCTGGGCCGCAGGATTCATGCCTGCTCAGCTGCTTGATTCTTGCCTGCTGAGGCACATGATCCGTGCAGGAGAGCTACCTGATCAGCACATGAGCAGTCACATGATCAGCGCCTCTCTGTCACCTGATCACTGCATGACAGGCACGTGATCAGTGCCTGCTGAGGTGCGGGATCAGCGCCTGCTCAGCTGCCTGATAATCGCCAGCTGGGCCGCAGGATTCACGCCTGCTCAGCTGCCTGATAACCGCCAGCTGGGCCGCAGGATTCACGCCTGCTCAGCTGACTGGTAACCGCCAGCTGGGCCGCAGGATTCACGCCTGCTCAGCTGCCTGATAACCGCCAGCTGGGCCTCAGGATTCACGCCTGCTCAGCTGCCTGATAATCGCCAGCTGGGCCGCAGGATTCACGCCTGCTCAGCTGACTGATAATCGCCAGCTGGGCCGCAGGATTCATGCCTGCTCAGCTGCTTGATTCTTGCCTGCTGAGGCACATGAACCGTGCAGGAGAGCTACCTGATCAGCACATGAGCAGTCACATGATCAGCGCCTCTCAGTCACCTGATCACTGCATGACAGGCACGTGATCAGTGCCTGCTGAGGTGCGGGATCAGCGCCTGCTCAGCTGCCTGATAATCGCCAGCTGGGCCGCAGGATTCACGCCTGCTCAGCTGCCTGATAACCGCCAGCTGGGCCGCAGGATTCACGCCTGCTCAGCTGCCTGATAACCGCCAGCTGGGCCGCAGGATTCATGCCTGCTCAGCTGCCTGATAACCGCCAGCTGGGCCGCAGGATTCATGCCTGCTCAGCTGCCTGATTCTTGCCTGCTGAGGCACATGATCCGTGCAGGAGAGCTACCTGATCAGCACATGAGCAGTCACATGATCAGCGCCTCTCAGTCACCTGATCACTGCATGACAGGCACGTGATCAGTGCCTGCTGAGGTGCGGGATCAGCGCCTGCTCAGCTGCCTGATAATCGCCAGCTGGGCCGCAGGATTCATGCCTGCTCAGCTGCCTGATAACCGCCAGCTGGGCCGCAGGATTCACGCCTGCTCAGCTGCCTGATAACCGCCAGCTGGGCCGCAGGATTCACGCCTGCTCAGCTGCCTGATAACCGCCAGCTGGGCCGCAGGATTCATGCCTGCTCAGCTGCCTGATAACCGCCAGCTTGGCCGCAGGATTCACGCCTGCTCAGCTGCCTGATAACCGCCAGCTGGGCCGCAGGATTCACGCCTGCTCAGCTGCCTGATAACCGCCAGCTGGGCCGCAGGATTCATGCCTGCTCAGCTGCCTGATAACCGCCAGCTGGGCCGCAGGATTCATGCCTGCTCAGCTGCCTGATAACCGCCAGCTGGGCCGCAGGATTCATGCCTGCTCAGCTGCCTGATAACCGCCAGCTGGGCCGCAGGATTCACGCCTGCTCAGCTGCCTGATAACCGCCAGCTGGGCCGCAGGATTCACGCCTGCTCAGCTGCCTGATAACCGCCAGCTGGGCCGCAGGATTCATGCCTGCTCAGCTGCCTGATAACCGCCAGCTGGGCCGCAGGATTCATGCCTGCTCAGCTGCCTGATAACCGCCAGCTGGGCCGCAGGATTCATGCCTGCTCAGCTGCCTGATAACCGCCAGCTGGGCCGCAGGATTCACGCCTGCTCAGCTGCCTGATAACCGCCAGCTGGGCCGCAGGATTCATGCCTGCTCAGCTGCCTGATAACCGCCAGCTGGGCCGCAGGATTCATGCCTGCTCAGCTGCATGATTCTTGCCTGCTGAGGCACATGATCCGTGCAGGAGAGCTACCTGATCAGCACATGAGCAGTCACATGATCAGCGCCTCTCAGTCACCTGATCACTGCATGACAGGCACGTGATCAGTGCCTGCTGAGGTGCGGGATCAGCGCCTGCTCAGCTGCCTGATAATCGCCAGCTGGGCCGCAGGATTCACGCCTGCTCAGCTGCCTGATAACCGCCAGCTGGGCCGCAGGATTCACGCCTGCTCAGCTGCCTGATAACCGCCAGCTGGGCCGCAGGATTCACGCCTGCTCAGCTGCCTGATAACCGCCACCTGGGCCGCAGGATTCATGCCTGCTCAGCTGCCTGATTCTTGCCTGCTGAGGCACATGATCCGTGTAGGAGAGCTACCTGATCAGCACATGAGCAGTCACATGATCAGGGCCTCTCAGTCACCTGATCACTGCATGACAGGCACGTGATCAGTGCCTGCTGAGGTGCGGGATCAGCGCCTGCTCAGCTGCCTGATAACCGCCAGCTGGGCCGCAGGATTCATGCCTGCTCAGCTGACTGATAACCGTCAGCTGGGCCGCAGGATTCATGCCTGCTCAGCTGCCTGATTCTTGCCTGCTGAGGCACATGATCCGTGCAGGAGAGCTACCTGATCAGCACATGAGCAGTCACATGATCAGCGCCTCTCAGTCACCTGATGACTGCATGACAGGCACGTGATCAGTGCCTGCTGAGGTGCGGGATCAGCGCCTGCTCAGCTGCCTGATAATCGCCAGCTTGGCCGCAGGATTCATGCCTGCTCAGCTGCCTGATAACCGCCAGCTGGGCCGCAGGATTCATGCCTGCTCAGCTGCCTGATTCTTGCCTGCTGAGGCACATGATCCGTGCAGGAGAGCTACCTGATCAGCACATGAGCAGTCACATGATCAGCGCCTCTCAGTCACCTGATCACTGCATGACAGGCACGTGATCAGTGCCTGCTGAGGTGCGGGATCAGCGCCTGCTCAGCTGCCTGATAATCGCCAGCTGGGCCGCAGGATTCACGCCTGCTCAGCTGCCTGATAACCGCCAGCTGGGCCGCAGGATTCATGCCTGCTCAGCTGCCTGGTAACCGCCAGCTGGGCCGCAGGATTCATGCCTGCTCAGCTGCCTGGTAACCGCCAGCTGGGCCGCAGGATTCACGCCTGCTCAGCTGCCTGATAACCGACAGCTGGGCCGCAGGATTCACGCCTGCTCAGCTGACTGATAACCGCCAGCTGGGCCGCAGGATTCATGCCTGCTCAGCTGCCTGATAACCGCCAGCTGGGCCGCAGGATTCATGCCTGCTCAGCTGCCTGATAATCGCCAGCTGGGCCGCAGGATTCATGCCTGCTCAGCTGCCTGATAATCGCCAGCTGGGCCGCAGGATTCATGCCTGCTCAGCTGCCTGATAATCGCCAGCTGGGCCGCAGGATTCATGCCTGCTCAGCTGCTTGATTCTTGCCTGCTGAGGCACATGATCCGTGCAGGAGAGCTACCTGATCAGCACATGAGCAGTCACATGATCAGCGCCTCTCAGTCACCTGATCACTGCATGACAGGCACGTGATCAGTGCCTTCTGAGGTGCGGGATCAGCGCCTGCTCAGCTGCCTGATAATCGCCAGCTGGGCCGCAGGATTCATGCCTGCTCAGCTGCCTGATAACCGCCAGCTGGGCCGCAGGATTCATGCCTGCTCAGCTGCCTGATAACCGCCAGCTGGGCCGCAGGATTCACGCCTGCTCAGCTGCCTGATAACCGCCAGCTGGGCCGCAGGATTCATGCCTGCTCAGCTGCCTGATTCTTGCCTGCTGAGGCACATGATCCGTGCAGGAGTGCTACCTGATCAGCACATGAGCAGACACATGATCAGCGCCTCTCAGTCACCTGATCACTGCATGACAGACACGTGATCAGTGCCTGCTGAGGTGCGGGATCAGCGCCTGCTCAGCTGCCTGATAATCGCCAACTGGGCCGCAGGATTCACGCCTGCTCAGCTGCCTGATAACCGCCCGCTGGGCCGCAGGATTCACGCCTGCTCAGCTGCCTGATAACCGCCAGCTGGGCCGCAGGATTCACGCCTGCTCAGCTGCCTGATAACCGCCAGCTGGGCCGCAGGATTCATGCCTGCTCAGCTGCCTGATAACCGCCAGCTGGGCCGCAGGATTCATGCCTGCTCAGCTGCCTGATAACCGCCAGCTGGGCCGCAGGATTCATGCCTGCTCAGCTGCCTGATAACCGCCAGCTGGGCCGCAGGATTCATGCCTGCTCAGCTGCCTGATAACCGCCAGCTGGGCCGCAGGATTCACGCCTGCTCAGCTGCCTGATAACCGCCAGCTGGGCCGCAGGATTCACGCCTGCTCAGCTGCCTGATAACCGCCAGCTGGGCCGCAGGATTCACGCCTGCTCAGCTGCCTGATAACCGCCAGCTGGGCCGCAGGATTCATGCCTGCTCAGCTGCCTGATAACCGCCAGCTGGGCCGCAGGATTCATGCCTGCTCAGCTGCCTGATAACCGCCAGCTGGGCCGCAGGATTCATGCCTGCTCAGCTGCCTGATAACCGCCAGCTGGGCCGCAGGATTCATGCCTGCTCAGCTGCCTGATAACCGCCAGCTGGGCCGCAGGATTCATGCCTGCTCAGCTGCCTGATAACCGCCAGCTGGGCCGCAGGATTCATGCCGGCTCAGCTGCCTGATAACCGCCAGCTGGGCCGCAGGATTCATGCCTGCTCAGCTGCATGATTCTTGCCTGCTGAGGCACATGATCCGTGCAGGAGAGCTACCTGATCAGCACATGAGCAGTCACATGATCAGCGCCTCTCAGTCACCTGATCACTGCATGACAGGCACGTGATCAGTGCCTGCTGAGGTGCGGGATCAGCGCCTGCTCAGCTGCCTGATAATCGCCAGCTGGGCCGCAGGATTCATGCCTGCTCAGCTGCCTGATAACCGCCAGCTGGGCCGCAGGATTCATGCCTGCTCAGCTGCCTGATAACCGCCAGCTGGGCCGCAGGATTCATGCCTGCTCAGCTGCCTGATAACCGCCACCTGGGCCGCAGGATTCATGCCTGCTCAGCTGCCTGATAACCGCCAGCTGGGCCGCAGGATTCATGCCTGCTCAGCTGCCTGATTCTTGCCTGCTGAGGCACATGATCCGTGCAGGAGAGCTGCCTGATCAGCACATGAGCAGTCACATGATCAGCGCCTCTCTGTCACCTGATCACTGCATGACAGGCACGTGATCAGTGCCTGCTGAGGTGCGGGATCAGCGCCTGTTCAGCTGCCTGATAATCGCCAGCTGGGCCGCAGGATTCATGCCTGCTCAGCTGCCTGATAACCGCCAGCTGGGCCGCAGGATTCATGCCTGCTCAGCTGCCTGATTCTTGCCTGCTGAGGCACATGATCCGTGCAGGAGAGCTACCTGATCAGCACATGAGCAGTCACATGATCAGCGCCTCTCAGTCACCTGATCACTGCATGACAGGCACGTGATCAGTGCCTGCTGAGGTGCGGGATCAGCGCCTGCTCAGCTGCCTGATAATCGCCAGCTGGGCCGCAGGATTCATGCCTGCTCAGCTGCCTGATAACCGCCAGCTGGGCCGCAGGATTCATGCCTGCTCAGCTGACTGGTAACCGCCAGCTGGGCCGCAGGATTCATGCCTGCTCAGCTGCCTGATAACCGCCAGCTGGGCCGCAGGATTCATGCCTGCTCAGCTGCCTGATAATCGCCAGCTGGGCCGCAGGATTCATGCCTGCTCAGCTGACTGATAATCGCCAGCTGGGCCGCAGGATTCATGCCTGCTCAGCTGCTTGATTCTTGCCTGCTGAGGCACATGATCCGTGCAGGAGAGCTACCTGATCAGCACATGAGCAGTCACATGATCAGCGCCTCTCAGTCACCTGATCACTGCATGACAGGCACGTGATCAGTGCCTGCTGAGGTGCGGGATCAGCGCCTGCTCAGCTGCCTGATAATCGCCAGCTGGGCCGCAGGATTCATGCCTGCTCAGCTGCCTGATAACCGCCAGCTGGGCCGCAGGATTCATGCCTGCTCAGCTGCCTGATAACCGCCAGCTGGGCCGCAGGATTCATGCCTGCTCAGCTGCCTGATAACCGCCAGCTGGGCCGCAGGATTCATGCCTGCTCAGCTGCCTGATTCTTGCCTGCTGAGGCACATGATCCGTGCAGGAGAGCTACCTGATCAGCACATGAGCAGTCACATGATCAGCGCCTCTCAGTCACCTGATCACTGCATGACAGGCACGTGATCAGTGCCTGCTGAGGTGCGGGATCAGCGCCTGCTCAGCTGCCTGATAATCGCCAGCTGGGCCGCAGGATTCATGCCTGCTCAGCTGCCTGATAACCGCCAGCTGGGCCGCAGGATTCATGCCTGCTCAGCTGCCTGATAACCGCCAGCTGGGCCGCAGGATTCATGCCTGCTCAGCTGCCTGATAACCGCCAGCTGGGCCGCAGGATTCACGCCTGCTCAGCTGCCTGATAACCGCCAGCTTGGCCGCAGGATTCACGCCTGCTCAGCTGCCTGATAACCGCCAGCTGGGCCGCAGGATTCATGCCTGCTCAGCTGCCTGATAACCGCCAGCTGGGCCGCAGGATTCATGCCTGCTCAGCTGCCTGATAACCGCCAGCTGGGCCGCAGGATTCATGCCTGCTCAGCTGCCTGATAACCGCCAGCTGGGCCGCAGGATTCACGCCTGCTCAGCTGCCTGATAACCGCCAGCTGGGCCGCAGGATTCACGCCTGCTCAGCTGCCTGATAACCGCCAGCTGGGCCGCAGGATTCATGCCTGCTCAGCTGCCTGATAACCGCCAGCTGGGCCGCAGGATTCACGCCTGCTCAGCTGCCTGATAACCGCCAGCTGGGCCGCAGGATTCACGCCTGCTCAGCTGCCTGATAACCGCCAGCTGGGCCGCAGGATTCATGCCTGCTCAGCTGCCTGATAACCGCCAGCTGGGCCGCAGGATTCATGCCTGCTCAGCTGCCTGATAACCGCCAGCTGGGCCGCAGGATTCATGCCTGCTCAGCTGTTGATTCTTGCCTGCTGAGGCACATGATCCGTGCAGGAGAGCTACCTGATCAGCACATGAGCAGTCACATGATCAGCGCCTCTCAGTCACCTGATTACTGCATGACAGGCACGTGATCAGTGCCTGCTGAGGTGCGGGATCAGCGCCTGCTCAGCTGCCTGATAATCGCCAGCTGGGCCGCAGGATTCATGCCTGCTCAGCTGCCTGATAACCGCCAGCTGGGCCGCAGGATTCACGCCTGCTCAGCTGCCTGATAACCGCCAGCTGGGCCGCAGGATTCACGCCTGCTCAGCTGCCTGATAACCGCCACCTGGGCCGCAGGATTCATGCCTGCTCAGCTGCCTGATTCTTGCCTGCTGGCACATGATCCGTGCAGGAGAGCTACCTGATCAGCACATGAGCAGTCACATGATCAGGGCCTCTCAGTCACCTGATCACTGCATGACAGGCACGTGATCAGTGCCTGCTGAGGTGCGGTTTCAGCGCCTGCTCAGCTGCCTGATAATCGCCAGCTGGGCCGCAGGATTCACGCCTGCTCAGCTGACTGGTAACCGCCAGCTGGGCCGCAGGATTCATGCCTGCTCAGCTGCCTGATTCTTGCCTGCTGAGGCACATGATCCGTGCAGGAGAGCTACCTGATCAGCACATGAGCAGTCACATGATCAGCGCCTCTCTGTCACCTGATCACTGCATGACAGGCACGTGATCAGTGCCTGCTGAGGTGCGGGATCAGCGCCTGCTCAGCTGCCTGATAATCGCCAGCTGGGCCGCAGGATTCACGCCTGCTCAGCTGCCTGATAACCGCCAGCTGGGCCGCAGGATTCACGCCTGCTCAGCTGACTGGTAACCGCCAGCTGGGCCGCAGGATTCACGCCTGCTCAGCTGCCTGATAACCGCCAGCTGGGCCGCAGGATTCATGCCTGCTCAGCTGCCTGATAACCGACAGCTGGGCCGCAGGATTCATGCCTGCTCAGCTGACTGATAATCGCCAGCTGGGCCGCAGGATTCATGCCTGCTCAGCTGCTTGATTCTTGCCTGCTGAGGCACATGATCCGTGCAGGAGAGCTACCTGATCAGCACATGAGCAGTCACATGATCAGCGCCTCTCAGTCACCTGATCACTGCATGACAGGCACGTGATCAGTGCCTGCTGTGGTGCGGGATCAGGGCCTGCTCAGCTGCCTGATAATCGCCAGCTGGGCCGCAGGATTCACGCCTGCTCAGCTGCCTGATAACCGCCAGCTGGGCCGCAGGATTCACGCCTGCTCAGCTGCCTGATAACCGCCAGCTGGGCCGCAGGATTCACGCCTGCTCAGCTGCCTGATAACCGCCAGCTGGGCCGCAGGATTCATGCCTGCTCAGCTGCATGATTCTTGCCTGCTGAGGCACATGATCCGTGCAGGAGAGCTACCTGATCAGCACATGAGCAGTCACATGATCAGTGCCTCTCAGTCACCTGATCACTGCATGACAGGCACGTGATCAGTGCCTGCTGAGGTGCGGGATCAGCGCCTGCTCAGCTGCCTGATAATCGCCAACTGGGCCGCAGGATTCACGCCTGCTCAGCTGCCTGATAACCGCCAGCTGGGCCGCAGGATTCACGCCTGCTCAGCTGCCTGATAACCGCCAGCTGGGCCGCAGGATTCACGCCTGCTCAGCTGCCTGATAACCGCCAGCTGGGCCGCAGGATTCACGCCTGCTCAGCTGCCTGATAACCGCCAGCTTGTCCGCAGGATTCACGCCTGCTCAGCTGCCTGATAACCGCCAGCTGGGCCGCAGGATTCACGCCTGCTCAGCTGCCTGATAACCGCCAGCTGGGCCGCAGGATTCACGCCTGCTCAGCTGCCTGATAACCGCCAGCTGGGCCGCAGGATTCACGCCTGCTCAGCTGCCTGATAACCGCCAGCTGGGCCGCAGGATTCATGCCTGCTCAGCTGCCTGATAACCGCCAGCTGGGCCGCAGGATTCATGCCTGCTCAGCTGCCTGATAACCGCCAGCTGGGCCGCAGGATTCACGCCTGCTCAGCTGCCTGATAACCGCCAGCTGGGCCGCAGGATTCACGCCTGCTCAGCTGCCTGATAACCGCCAGCTGGGCCGCAGGATTCACGCCTGCTCAGCTGCCTGATAACCGCCAGCTGGGCCGCAGGATTCACGCCTGCTCAGCTGCCTGATAACCGCCAGCTGGGCCGCAGGATTCACGCCTGCTCAGCTGCCTGATAACCGCCAGCTGGGCCGCAGGATTCACGCCTGCTCAGCTGCCTGATAACCGCCAGCTGGGCCGCAGGATTCATGCCTGCTCAGCTGCATGATTCTTGCCTGCTGAGGCACATGATCCGTGCAGGAGAGCTACCTGATCAGCACATGAGCAGTCACATGATCAGCGCCTCTCAGTCACCTGATCACTGCATGACAGGCACGTGATCAGTGCCTGCTGAGGTGCGGGATCAGCGCCTGCTCAGCTGCCTGATAATCGCCAGCTGGGCCGCAGGATTCACGCCTGCTCAGCTGCCTGATAACCGCCAGCTGGGCCGCAGGATTCACGCCTGCTCAGCTGCCTGATAACCGCCAGCTGGGCCGCAGGATTCACGCCTGCTCAGCTGCCTGATAACCGCCACCTGGGCCGCAGGATTCATGCCTGCTCAGCTGCCTGATTCTTGCCTGCTGAGGCACATGATCCGTGTAGGAGAGCTACCTGATCAGCACATGAGCAGTCACATGATCAGGGCCTCTCAGTCACCTGATCACTGCATGACAGGCACGTGATCAGTGCCTGCTGAGGTGCGGGATCAGCGCCTGCTCAGCTGCCTGATAACCGCCAGCTGGGCCGCAGGATTCACGCCTGCTCAGCTGACTGGTAACCGCCAGCTGGGCCGCAGGATTCATGCCTGCTCAGCTGCTTGATTCTTGCCTGCTGAGGCACATGATCCGTGCAGGAGAGCTACCTGATCAGCACATGAGCAGTCACATGATCAGCGCCTCTCTGTCACCTGATCACTGCATGACAGGCACGTGATCAGTGCCTGCTGAGGTGCGGGATCAGCGCCTGCTCAGCTGCCTGATAATCGCCAGCTGGGCCGCAGGATTCACGCCTGCTCAGCTGCCTGATAACCGCCAGCTGGGCCGCAGGATTCATGCCTGCTCAGCTGCCTGATTCTTGCCTGCTGAGGCACATGATCCGTGCAGGAGAGCTACCTGATCAGCACATGAGCAGTCACATGATCAGCGCCTCTCAGTCACCTGATCACTGCATGACAGGCACGTGATCAGTGCCTGCTGAGGTGCGGGATCAGCGCCTGCTCAGCTGCCTGATAATCGCCAGCTGGGCCGCAGGATTCATGCCTGCTCAGCTGCCTGAAAATAGCCAGCTGGGCCGCAGGATTCACGCCTGCTCAGCTGACTGATAACCGCCAGCTGGGCCGCAGGATTCACGCCTGCTCAGCTGCCTGATAACCGCCAGCTGGGCCGCAGGATTCACGCCTGCTCAGCTGCCTGATAACCGACAGCTGGGCCGCAGGATTCACGCCTGCTCAGCTGACTGATAACCGCCAGCTGGGCCGCAGGATTCACGCCTGCTCAGCTGCCTGATAACCGCCAGCTGGGCCGCAGGATTCACGCCTGCTCAGCTGCCTGATAATCGCCAGCTGGGCCGCAGGATTCACGCCTGCTCAGCTGCCTGATAATCGCCAGCTGGGCCGCAGGATTCACGCCTGCTCAGCTGCCTGATAATCACCAGCTGGGCCGCAGGATTCATGCCTGCTCAGCTGCTTGATTCTTGCCTGCTGAGGCACATGATCCGTGCAGGAGACCTACCTGATCGGCACATGAGCAGTCACATGATCAGCGCCTCTCAGTCACCTGATCACTGCATGACAGGCACGTGATCAGTGCCTGCTGAGGTGCGGGATCAGCGCCTGCTCAGCTGCCTGATAATCGCCAGCTGGGCCGCAGGATTCACGCCTGCTCAGGTGCCTGATAACCGCCAGCTGGGCCGCAGGATTCACGCCTGCTCAGCTGCCTGATAACCGCCAGCTGGGCCGCAGGATTCACGCCTGCTCAGCTGACTGATAACCGCCAGCTGGGCCGCAGGATTCATGCCTGCTCAGCTGCCTGATTCTTGCCTGCTGAGGCACATGATCCGTGCAGGAGAGCTACCTGATCAGCACATGAGCAGTCACATGATCAGCGCCTCTCAGTCACCTGATCACTGCATGACAGGCACGTGATCAGTGCCTGCTGAGGTGCGGGATCAGCGCCTGCTCAGCTGCCTGATAATCGCCAACTGGGCCGCAGGATTCACGCCTGCTCAGCTGCCTGATAACCGCCAGCTGGGCCGCAGGATTCACGCCTGCTCAGCTGCCTGATAACCGCCAGCTGGGCCGCAGGATTCACGCCTGCTCAGCTGCCTGATAACCGCCAGCTGGGCCGCAGGATTCATGCCTGCTCAGCTGCCTGATAACCGCCAGCTGGGCCGCAGGATTCACGCCTGCTCAGCTGCCTGATAACCGCCAGCTGGGCCGCAGGATTCACGCCTGCTCAGCTGCCTGATAACCGCCAGCTGGGCCGCAGGATTCACGCCTGCTCAGCTGCCTGATAACCGCCAGCTGGGCCGCAGGATTCACGCCTGCTCAGCTGCCTGATAACCGCCAGCTGGGCCGCAGGATTCACGCCTGCTCAGCTGCCTGATAACCGCCAGCTGGGCCGCAGGATTCACGCCTGCTCAGCTGCCTGATAACCGCCAGCTGGGCCGCAGGATTCACGCCTGCTCAGCTGCCTGATAACCGCCAGCTGGGCCGCAGGATTCACGCCTGCTCAGCTGCCTGATAACCGCCAGCTGGGCCGCAGGATTCACGCCTGCTCAGCTGCCTGATAACCGCCAGCTGGGCCGCAGGATTCACGCCTGCTCAGCTGCCTGATAACCGCCAGCTGGGCCGCAGGATTCACGCCTGCTCAGCTGCCTGATAACCGCCAGCTGGGCCGCAGGATTCATGCCTGCTCAGCTGCCTGATAACCGCCAGCTGGGCCGCAGGATTCACGCCTGCTCAGCTGCCTGATAACCGCCAGCTGGGCCGCAGGATTCATGCCTGCTCAGCTGCATGATTCTTGCCTGCTGAGGCACATGATCCGTGCAGGAGAGCTACCTGATCAGCACATGAGCAGTCACATGATCAGCGCCTCTCAGTCACCTGATCACTGCATGACAGGCACGTGATCAGTGCCTGCTGAGGTGCGGGATCAGCGCCTGCTCAGCTGCCTGATAATCGCCAGCTGGGCCGCAGGATTCATGCCTGCTCAGCTGCCTGATAACCGCCAGCTGGGCCGCAGGATTCACGCCTGCTCAGCTGCCTGATAACCGCCAGCTGGGCCGCAGGATTCACGCCTGCTCAGCTGCCTGATAACCGCCACCTGGGCCGCAGGATTCATGCCTGCTCAGCTGCCTGATTCTTGCCTGCTGAGGCACATGATCCGTGTAGGAGAGCTACCTGATCAGCACATGAGCAGTCACATGATCAGGGCCTCTCAGTCACCTGATCACTGCATGACAGGCACGTGATCAGTGCCTGCTGAGGTGCGGGATCAGCGCCTGCTCAGCTGCCTGATAACCGCCAGCTGGGCCGCAGGATTCACGCCTGCTCAGCTGACTGGTAACCGCCAGCTGGGCCGCAGGATTCACGCCTGCTCAGCTGCCTGATAACCGCCAGCTGGGCTGCAGGATTCACGCCTGCTCAGCTGCTTGATAACCGCCAGCTGGGCCGCAGGATTCATGCCTGCTCAGCTGACTGATAACCGCCAGCTGGGCCGCAGGATTCACGCCTGCTCAGCTGCCTGATAACCGCCAGCTGGGCCGCAGGATTCACGCCTGCTCAGCTGCCTGATAATCGCCAGCTGGGCCGCAGGATTCACGCCTGCTCAGCTGCCTGATAATCGCCAGCTGGGCCGCAGGATTCACGCCTGCTCAGCTGCCTGATAACCGCCAGCTGGGCCGCAGGATTCACGCCTGCTCAGCTGCCTGATAACCGCCAGCTGGGCCGCAGGATTCACGCCTGCTCAGCTGCCTGATAACCGCCAGCTGGGCCGCAGGATTCATGCCTGCTCAGCTGCATGATTCTTGCCTGCTGAGGCACATGATCCGTGCAGGAGAGCTACCTGATCAGCACATGAGCAGTCACATGATCAGTGCCTCTCAGTCACCTGATCACTGCATGACAGGCACGTGATCAGTGCCTGCTGAGGTGCGGGATCAGCGCCTGCTCAGCTGCCTGATAATCGCCAACTGGGCCGCAGGATTCACGCCTGCTCAGCTGCCTGATAACCGCCAGCTGGGCCGCAGGATTCACGCCTGCTCAGCTGCCTGATAACCGCCAGCTGGGCCGCAGGATTCACGCCTGCTTAGCTGCCTGATAACCGCCAGCTTGTCCGCAGGATTCACGCCTGCTCAGCTGCCTGATAACCGCCAGCTGGGCCGCAGGATTCACGCCTGCTCAGCTGCCTGATAACCGCCAGCTGGGCCGCAGGATTCACGCCTGCTCAGCTGCCTGATAACCGCCAGCTGGGCCGCAGGATTCACGCCTGCTCAGCTGCCTGATAACCGCCAGCTGGGCCGCAGGATTCACGCCTGCTCAGCTGCCTGATAACCGCCAGCTGGGCCGCAGGATTCACGCCTGCTCAGCTGCCTGATAACCGCCAGCTGGGCCGCAGGATTCACGCCTGCTCAGCTGCCTGATAACCGCCAGCTGGGCCGCAGGATTCACGCCTGCTCAGCTGCCTGATAACCGCCAGCTGGGCCGCAGGATTCACGCCTGCTCAGCTGCCTGATAACCGCCAGCTGGGCCGCAGGATTCACGCCTGCTCAGCTGCCTGATAACCGCCAGCTGGGCCGCAGGATTCATGCCTGCTCAGCTGCTTGATTCTTGCCTGCTGAGGCACATGATCCGTGCAGGAGAGCTACCTGATCAGCACATGAGCAGTCACATGATCAGCGCCTCTCTGTCACCTGATCACTGCATGACAGGCACGTGATCAGTGCCTGCTGAGGTGCGGGATCAGCGCCTGCTCAGCTGCCTGATAATCGCCAGCTGGGCCGCAGGATTCATGCCTGCTCAGCTGCCTGATAACCGCCAGCTGGGCCGCAGGATTCATGCCTGCTCAGCTGCCTGATTCTTGCCTGCTGAGGCACATGATCCGTGCAGGAGAGCTACCTGATCAGCACATGAGCAGTCACATGATCAGCGCCTCTCAGTCACCTGATGACTGCATGACAGGCACGTGATCAGTGCCTGCTGAGGTGCGGGATCAGCGCCTGCTCAGCTGCCTGATAATCGCCAGCTTGGCCGCAGGATTCATGCCTGCTCAGCTGCCTGATAACCGCCAGCTGGGCCGCAGGATTCATGCCTGCTCAGCTGCCTGGTAACCCCCAGCTGGGCCGCAGGATTCACGCCTGCTCAGCTGCCTGATAACCGCCAGCTGGGCCGCAGGATTCACGCCTGCTCAGCTGCCTGATAACCGCCAGCTGGGCCGCAGGATTCACGCCTGCTCAGCTGACTGATAACCGCCAGCTGGGCCGCAGGATTCACGCCTGCTCAGCTGCCTGATAACCGCCAGCTGGGCCGCAGGATTCATGCCTGCTCAGCTGCCTGATAATCGCCAGCTGGGCCGCAGGATTCACGCCTGCTCAGCTGCCTGATAATCGCCAGCTGGGCCGCAGGATTCATGCCTGCTCAGCTGCCTGATAATCGCCAGCTGGGCCGCAGGATTCATGCCTGCTCAGCTGCTTGATTCTTGCCTGCTGAGGCACATGATCCGTGCAGGAGAGCTACCTGATCAGCACATGAGCAGTCACATGATCAGCGCCTCTCAGTCACCTGATCACTGCATGACAGGCACGTGATCAGTGCCTGCTGAGGTGCGGGATCAGCGCCTGCTCAGCTGCCTGATAATCGCCAGCTGGGCCGCAGGATTCATGCCTGCTCAGCTGCCTGATAACCGCCAGCTGGGCCGCAGGATTCACGCCTGCTCAGCTGCCTGATAACCGCCAGCTGGGCCGCAGGATTCATGCCTGCTCAGCTGCCTGATAACCGCCAGCTGGGCCGCAGGATTCATGCCTGCTCAGCTGCCTGATTCTTGCCTGCTGAGGCACATGATCCGTGCAGGAGAGCTACCTGATCAGCACATGAGCAGTCACATGATCAGCGCCTCTCAGTCACCTGATCACTGCATGACAGGCACGTGATCAGTGCCTGCTGAGGTGCGGGATCAGCGCCTGCTCAGCTGCCTGATAATCGCCAGCTGGGCCGCAGGATTCATGCCTGCTCAGCTGCCTGATAACCGCCAGCTGGGCCGCAGGATTCACGCCTGCTCAGCTGCCTGATAACCGCCAGCTGGGCCGCAGGATTCACGCCTGCTCAGCTGCCTGATAACCGCCAGCTGGGCCGCAGGATTCACGCCTGCTCAGCTGCCTGATAACCGCCAGCTGGGCCGCAGGATTCACGCCTGCTCAGCTGCCTGATAATCGCCAGCTGGGCCGCAGGATTCATGCCTGCTCAGCTGCTTGATTCTTGCCTGCTGAGGCACATGA
Organism: Bos javanicus; assembly: GCF_032452875.1. NCBI lineage: Eukaryota > Metazoa > Chordata > Mammalia > Artiodactyla > Bovidae > Bos > Bos javanicus. Next base: position 39,543 of record NW_026893903.1, on the reverse strand, counting down.
TCCGTGCAGGAGAGCTACCTGATCAGCACATGAGCAGTCACATGATCAGCGCCTCTCAGTCACCTGATCACTGCATGACAGGCACGTGATCAGTGCCTGCTGAGGTGCGGGATCAGCGCCTGCTCAGCTGCCTGATAATCGCCAGCTGGGCCGCAGGATTCACGCCTGCTCAGCTGCCTGATAACCGCCAGCTGGGCCGCAGGATTCACGCCTGCTCAGCTGCCTGATAACCGCCAGCTGGGCCGCAGGATTCATGCCTGCTCAGCTGCCTGATAACCGCCAGCTGGGCCGCAGGATTCATGCCTGCTCAGCTGCATGATTCTTGCCTGCTGAGGCACATGATCCGTGCAGGAGAGCTACCTGATCAGCACATGAGCAGTCACATGATCAGCGCCTCTCAGTCACCTGATCACTGCATGACAGGCACGTGATCAGTGCCTGCTGAGGTGCTGGATCAGCGCCTGCTCAGCTGCCTGATAATCGCCAGCTGGGCCGCAGGATTCATGCCTGCTCAGCTGCCTGATAACCGCCAGCTGGGCCGCAGGATTCACGCCTGCTCAGCTGCCTGATAACCGCCAGCTGGGCCGCAGGATTCACGCCTGCTCAGCTGCCTGATAACCGCCAGCTGGGCCGCAGGATTCACGCCTGCTCAGCTGCCTGATAACCGCCAGCTGGGCCGCAGGATTCACGCCTGCTCAGCTGCCTGATAACCGCCAGCTGGGCCGCAGGATTCACGCCTGCTCAGCTGCCTGATAACCGCCAGCTGGGCCGCAGGATTCACGCCTGCTCAGCTGCCTGATAACCGCCAGCTGGGCCGCAGGATTCACGCCTGCTCAGCTGCCTGATAACCGCCAGCTGGGCCGCAGGATTCACGCCTGCTCAGCTGCCTGATAACCGCCAGCTGGGCCGCAGGATTCATGCCTGCTCAGCTGCCTGATTCTTGCCTGCTGAGGCACATGATCCGTGCAGGAGAGCTACCTGATCAGCACATGAGCAGTCACATGATCAGCGCCTCTCAGTCACCTGATCACTGCATGACAGGCACGTGATCAGTGCCTGCTGAGGTGCGGGATCAGCGCCTGCTCAGCTGCCTGATAATCGCCATCTGGGCCGCAGGATTCACGCCTGCTCAGCTGCCTGATATCCGCCAGCTGGGCCGCAGGATTCATGCCTGCTCAGCTGCCTGATAACCGCCAGCTGGGCCGCAGGATTCACGCCTGCTCAGCTGCCTGATAACCGCCACCTGGGCCGCAGGATTCATGCCTGCTCAGCTGCCTGATTCTTGCCTGCTGAGGCACATGATCCGTGCAGGAGAGCTGCCTGATCAGCACATGAGCAGTCACATGATCAGCGCCTCTCAGTCACCTGATCACTGCATGACAGGCACGTGATCAGTGCCTGCTGAGGTGCGGGATCAGCGCCTGCTCAGCTGCCTGATAACCGCCAGCTGGGCCGCAGGATTCACGCCTGCTCAGCTGACTGGTAACCGCCAGCTGGGCCGCAGGATTCATGCCTGCTCAGCTGCCTGATTCTTGCCTGCTGAGGCACATGATCCGTGCAGGAGAGCTACCTGATCAGCACATGAGCAGTCACATGATCAGCGCCTCTCTGTCACCTGATCACTGCATGACAGGCACGTGATCAGTGCCTGCTGAGGTGCGGGATCAGCGCCTGCTCAGCTGCCTGATAATCGCCAGCTGGGCCGCAGGATTCACGCCTGCTCAGCTGCCTGATAACCGCCAGCTGGGCCGCAGGATTCATGCCTGCTCAGCTGCCTGATTCTTGCCTGCTGAGGCACATGATCCGTGCAGGAGAGCTACCTGATCAGCACATGAGCAGTCACATGATCAGCGCCTCTCAGTCACCTGATCACTGCATGACAGGCACGTGATCAGTGCCTGCTGAGGTGCGGGATCAGCGCCTGCTCAGCTGCCTGATAATCGCCAGCTGGGCCGCAGGATTCATGCCTGCTCAGCTGCCTGATAACCGCCAGCTGGGCCGCAGGATTCACGCCTGCTCAGCTGACTGGTAACCGCCAGCTGGGCCGCAGGATTCACGCCTGCTCAGCTGCCTGATAACCGCCAGCTGGGCCGCAGGATTCATGCCTGCTCAGCTGCCTGATAACCGCCAACTGGGCCGCAGGATTCACGCCTGCTCAGCTGACTGATAACCGCCAGCTGGGCCGCAGGATTCACGCCTGCTCAGCTGCCTGATAACCGCCAGCTGGGCCGCAGGATTCACGCCTGCTCAGCTGCCTGATAATCGCCAGCTGGGCCGCAGGATTCACGCCTGCTCAGCTGCCTGATAATCGCCAGCTGGGCCGCAGGATTCACGCCTGCTCAGCTGCCTGATAATCGCCAGCTGGGCCGCAGGATTCATGCCTGCTCAGCTGCTTGATTCTTGCCTGCTGAGGCACATGATCCGTGCAGGAGAGCTACCTGATCAGCACATGAGCAGTCACATGATCAGCGCCTCTCAGTCACCTGATCACTGCATGACAGGCACGTGATCAGTGCCTGCTGAGGTGCGGGATCAGCGCCTGCTCAGCTGCCTGATAATCGCCAGCTGGGCCGCAGGATTCACGCCTGCTCAGCTGCCTGATAACCGCCAGCTGGGCCGCAGGATTCACGCCTGCTCAGCTGCCTGATAACCGCCAGCTGGGCCGCAGGATTCACGCCTGCTCAGCTGCCTGATAACCGCCAGCTGGGCCGCAGGATTCATGCCTGCTCAGCTGCCTGATTCTTGCCTGCTGAGGCACATGATCCGTGCAGGAGAGCTACCTGATCAGCACATGAGCAGTCACATGATCAGCGCCTCTCAGTCACCTGATCACTGCATGACAGGCACGTGATCAGTGCCTGCTGAGGTGCGGGATCAGCGCCTGCTCAGCTGCCTGATAATCGCCAACTGGGCCGCAGGATTCACGCCTGCTCAGCTGCCTGATAACCGCCAGCTGGGCCGCAGGATTCACGCCTGCTCAGCTGCCTGATAACCGCCAGCTGGGCCGCAGGATTCATGCCTGCTCAGCTGCCTGATAACCGCCAGCTGGGCCGCAGGATTCACGCCTGCTCAGCTGCCTGATAACCGCCAGCTGGGCCGCAGGATTCACGCCTGCTCAGCTGCCTGATAACCGCCAGCTGGGCCGCAGGATTCACGCCTGTTCAGCTGCCTGATAACCGCCAGCTGGGCCGCAGGATTCACGCCTGCTCAGCTGCCTGATAACCGCCAGCTGGGCCGCAGGATTCACGCCTGCTCAGCTGCCTGATAACCGCCAGCTGGGCCGCAGGATTCACGCCTGCTCAGCTGCCTGATAACCGCCAGCTGGGCCGCAGGATTCACGCCTGCTCAGCTGCCTGATAACCGCCAGCTGGGCCGCAGGATTCACGCCTGCTCAGCTGCCTGATAACCGCCAGCTGGGCCGCAGGATTCACGCCTGCTCAGCTGCCTGATAACCGCCAGCTGGGCCGCAGGATTCACGCCTGCTCAGCTGCCTGATAACCGCCAGCTGGGCCGCAGGATTCACGCCTGCTCAGCTGCCTGATAACCGCCAGCTGGGCCGCAGGATTCACGCCTGCTCAGCTGCCTGATAACCGCCAGCTGGGCCGCAGGACGCCTGCTCAGCTGCATGATTCTTGCCTGCTGAGGCACATGATCCGTGCAGGAGAGCTACCTGATCAGCACATGAGCAGTCACATGATCAGCGCCTCTCAGTCACCTGATCACTGCATGACAGGCACGTGATCAGTGCCTGCTGAGGTGCGGGATCAGCGCCTGCTCAGCTGCCTGATAATCGCCAGCTGGGCCGCAGGATTCATGCCTGCTCAGCTGCCTGATAACCGCCAGCTGGGCCGCAGGATTCACGCCTGCTCAGCTGCCTGATAACCGCCAGCTGGGCCGCAGGATTCATGCCTGCTCAGCTGCCTGATAACCGCCAGCTGGGCCGCGGGATTCACGCCTGCTCAGCTGCCTGATTCTTGCCTGCTGAGGCACATGATCCGTGTAGGAGAGCTACCTGATCAGCACATGAGCAGTCACATGATCAGGGCCTCTCAGTCACCTGATCACTGCATGACAGGCACGTGATCAGTGCCTGCTGAGGTGCGGGATCAGCGCCTGCTCAGCTGCCTGATAATCGCCAACTGGGCCGCAGGATTCACGCCTGCTCAGCTGCCTGATAACCGCCAGCTGGGCCGCAGGATTCACGCCTGCTCAGCTGCCTGATAACCGCCAGCTGGGCCGCAGGATTCACGCCTGCTCAGCTGCCTGATAACCGCCAGCTGGGCCGCAGGATTCACGCCTGCTCAGCTGCCTGATAACCGCCAGCTGGGCCGCAGGATTCACGCCTGCTCAGCTGCCTGATAACCGCCAGCTGGGCCGCAGGATTCACGCCTGTTCAGCTGCCTGATAACCGCCAGCTGGGCCGCAGGATTCACGCCTGCTCAGCTGCCTGATAACCGCCAGCTGGGCCGCAGGATTCACGCCTGCTCAGCTGCCTGATAACCGCCAGCTGGGCCGCAGGATTCACGCCTGCTCAGCTGCCTGATAACCGCCAGCTGGGCCGCAGGATTCACGCCTGCTCAGCTGCCTGATAACCGCCAGCTGGGCCGCAGGATTCACGCCTGCTCAGCTGCCTGATAACCGCCAGCTGGGCCGCAGGATTCACGCCTGCTCAGCTGCCTGATAACCGCCAGCTGGGCCGCAGGATTCACGCCTGCTCAGCTGCCTGATAACCGCCAGCTGGGCCGCAGGATTCACGCCTGCTCAGCTGCCTGATAACCGCCAGCTGGGCCGCAGGATTCACGCCTGCTCAGCTGCCTGATAACCGCCAGCTGGGCCGCAGGATTCATGCCTGCTCAGCTGCATGATTCTTGCCTGCTGAGGCACATGATCCGTGCAGGAGAGCTACCTGATCAGCACATGAGCAGTCACATGATCAGCGCCTCTCAGTCACCTGATCACTGCATGACAGGCACGTGATCAGTGCCTGCTGAGGTGCGGGATCAGCGCCTGCTCAGCTGCCTGATAATCGCCAGCTGGGCCGCAGGATTCACGCCTGCTCAGCTGCCTGATAACCGCCAGCTGGGCCGCAGGATTCACGCCTGCTCAGCTGCCTGATAACCGCCAGCTGGGCCGCAGGATTCACGCCTGCTCTGCTGCCTGATAACCGCCACCTGGGCCGCAGGATTCATGCCTGCTCAGCTGCCTGATTCTTGCCTGCTGAGGCACATGATCCGTGTAGGAGAGCTACCTGATCAGCACATGAGCAGTCACATGATCAGGGCCTCTCAGTCACCTGATCACTGCATGACAGGCACGTGATCAGTGCCTGCTGAGTTGCGGGATCAGCGCCTGCTCAGCTGCCTGATAACCGCCAGCTGGGCCGCAGGATTCACGCCTGCTCAGCTGACTGGTAACCGCCAGCTGGGCCGCAGGATTCACGCCTGCTCAGCTGCCTGATAATCGCCAGCTGGGCCGCAGGATTCACGCCTGCTCAGCTGCCTGATAACCGCCAGCTGGGCCGCAGGATTCACGCCTGCTCAGCTGCCTGATAACCGCCAGCTGGGCCGCAGGATTCATGCCTGCTCAGCTGCCTGATTCTTGCCAGCTGAGGCACATGATCCGTGCAGGAGAGCTACCTGATCAGCACATGAGCAGTCACATGATCAGTGCCTCTCAGTCACCTGATCACTGCATGACAGGCACGTGATCAGTGCCTGCTGAGGTGCGGGATCAGCGCCTGCTCAGCTGCCTGATAATCGCCAACTGGGCCGCAGGATTCACGCCTGCTCAGCTGCCTGATAACCGCCAGCTGGGCCGCAGGATTCACGCCTGCTCAGCTGCCTGATAACCGCCAGCTGGGCCGCAGGATTCACGCCTGCTCAGCTGCCTGATAACCGCCAGCTGGGCCGCAGGATTCACGCCTGCTCAGCTGCCTGATTCTTGCCTGCTGAGGCACATGATCCGTGCAGGAGAGCTACCTGATCAGCACATGAGCAGTCACATGATCAGCCTCTCAGTCACCTGATCACTGCATGACAGGCACGTGATCAGTGCCTGCTGAGGTGCGGGATCAGCGCCTGCTCAGCTGCCTGATAATCGCCAGCTGGGCCGCAGGATTCACGCCTGCTCAGCTGCCTGATAACCGCCAGCTGGGCCGCAGGATTCATGCCTGCTCAGCTGCCTGATTCTTGCCTGCTGAGGCACATGATCCGTGCAGGAGAGCTACCTGATCAGCACATGAGCAGTCACATGATCAGCGCCTCTCAGTCACCTGATCACTGCATGACAGGCACGTGATCAGTGCCTGCTGAGGTGCGGGATCAGCGCCTGCTCAGCTGCCTGATAATCGCCAGCTGGGCCGCAGGATTCACGCCTGCTCAGCTGCCTGATAACCGCCAGCTGGGCCGCAGGATTCACGCCTGCTCAGCTGCCTGATAACCGCCAGCTGGGCCGCAGGATTCACGCCTGCTCAGCGGCCTGATAACCGCCAGCTGGGCCGCAGGATTCACGCCTGCTCAGCTGCCTGATAACCGCCAGCTGGGCCGCAGGATTCACGCCTGCTCAGCTGACTGATAACCGCCAGCTGGGCCGCAGGATTCACGCCTGCTCAGCTGCCTGATAACCGCCAGCTGGGCCGCAGGATTCACGCCTGCTCAGCTGCCTGATAATCGCCAGCTGGGCCGCAGGATTCACGCCTGCTCAGCTGCCTGATAACCGCCAGCTGGGCCGCAGGATTCACGCCTGCTCAGCTGCCTGATAATCGCCAGCTGGGCCGCAGGATTCACGCCTGCTCAGCTGCTTGATTCTTGCCTGCTGAGGCACATGATCCGTGCAGGAGAGCTACCTGATCAGCACATGAGCAGTCACATGATCAGCGCCTCTCAGTCACCTGATCACTGCATGACAGGCACGTGATCAGTGTCTGCTGAGGTGCGGGATCATCGCCTGCTCAGCTGCCTGATAATCGCCAGCTGGGCCGCAGGATTCACGCCTGCTCAGCTGCCTGATAACCGCCAGCTGGGCCGCAGGATTCACGCCTGCTCAGCTGCCTGATAACCGCCAGCTGGGCCGCAGGATTCACTCCTGCTCAGCTGCTTGATAACCGCCAGCTGGGCCGCAGGATTCACGCCTGCTCAGCTGCTGATTCTTGCCTGCTGAGGCACATGATCCGTGCAGGAGAGCTACCTGATCAGCACATGAGCAGTCACATGATCAGCGCCTCTCAGTCACCTGATCACTGCATGACAGGCACGTGATCAGTGCCTGCTGAGGTGCGGGATCAGCGCCTGCTCAGCTGCCTGATAATCGCCAGCTGGGCCGCAGGATTCATGCCTGCTCAGCTGCCTGATAACCGCCAGCTGGGCCGCAGGATTCACGCCTGCTCAGCTGCCTGGTAACCGCCAGCTGGGCCGCAGGATTCACGCCTGCTCAGCTGCCTGATAACCGCCAGCTGGGCCGCAGGATTCACGCCTGCTCAGCTGCCTGATAACCGCCAGCTGGGCCGCAGGATTCACGCCTGCTCAGCTGCCTGATAATCGCCAGCTGGGCCGCAGGATTCATGCCTGCTCAGCTGCTTGATTCTTGCCTGCTGAGGCACATGATCCGTGCAGGAGAGCTACCTGATCAGCACATGAGCAGTCACATGATCAGCGCTCTCAGTCACCTGATCACTGCATGACAGGCACGTGATCAGTGCCTGCTGAGGTGCGGGATCAGCGCCTGCTCAGCTGACTGATAATCGCCAGCTGGGCCGCAGGATTCATGCCTGCTCAGCTGCCTGATAACCGCCAGCTGGGCCGCAGGATTCACGCCTGCTCAGCTGCCTGATAACCGCCAGCTGGGCCGCAGGATTCACGCCTGCTCAGCTGCCTGATAACCGCCAGCTGGGCCGCAGGATTCATGCCTGCTCAGCTGCATGATTCTAGCCTGCTGAGGCACATGATCCGTGCAGGAGAGCTACCTGATCAGCACATGAGCAGTCACATGATCAGCGCCTCTCAGTCACCTGATCACTGCATGACAGGCACGTGATCAGTGCCTGCTGAGGTGCGGGATCAGCGCCTGCTCAGCTGCCTGATAATCGCCAGCTGGGCCGCAGGATTCATGCCTGCTCAGCTGCCTGATACCCGCCAGCTGGGCCGCAGGATTCATGCCTGCTCAGCTGCCTGATAACCGCCAGCTGGGCCGCAGGATTCACGCCTGCTCAGCTGCCTGATAACCGCCAGCTGGGCCGCAGGATTCACGCCTGCTCAGCTGCCTGCTAACCGCCAGCTGGGCCGCTGGATTCACGCCTGCTCAGCTGCCTGATAACCGCCAGCTGGGCCGCAGGATTCATGCCTGCTCAGCTGCCTGATAACCGCCAGCTGGGCCGCAGGATTCACGCCTGCTCAGCTGCCTGATAACCGCCAGCTGGGCCGCAGGATTCACGCCTGCTCAGCTGCCTGATAACCGCCAGCTGGGCCGCAGGATTCACGCCTGCTCAGCTGCCTGATAACCGCCAGCTGGGCCGCAGGATTCACGCCTGCTCAGCTGCCTGATAACCGCCAGCTGGGCCGCAGGATTCATGCATGCTCAGCTGCCTGATAACCGCCAGCTGGGCCGCAGGATTCACGCCTGCTCAGCTGCCTGATAACCGCCAGCTGGGCCGCAGGATTCATGCCTGCTCAGCTGCCTGATAACCGCCAGCTGGGCCGCAGGATTCACGCCTGCTCAGCTGCCTGATAACCGCCAGCTGGGCCGCAGGATTCACGCCTGCTCAGCTGCCTGATAACCGCCAGCTGGGCCGCAGGATTCACGCCTGCTCAGCTTCCTGATAACCGTCAGCTGGGCCGCAGGATTCACGCCTGCTCAGCTGCCTGATAACCGCCAGCTGGGCCGCAGGATTCAGGCCTGCTCAGCTGCCTGATAATCGCCAGCTGGGCCGCAGGATTCATGCCTTCTCAGCTGCTTGATTCTTGCCTGCTGAGGCACATGATCCGTGCAGGAGAGCTACCTGATCAGCACATGAGCAGTCACATGATCAGCGCCTCTCAGTCACCTGATCACTGCATGACAGGCACGTGATCAGTGCCTGCTGAGGTGCGGGATCAGCGCCTGCTCAGCTGCCTGATAACCGCCAGCTGGGCCGCAGGATTCACGCCTGCTCAGCTGCCTGATAACCGCCAGCTGGGCCGCAGGATTCATGCCTGCTCAGCTGCCTGATTCTTGCCTGCTGAGGCACATGATCCGTGCAGGAGAGCTACCTGATCAGCACATGAGCAGTCACATGATCAGCGCCTCTCAGTCACCTGATCACTGCATGACAGGCACGTGATCAGTGCCTGCTGAGGTGCGGGATCAGCGCCTGCTCAGCTGCCTGATAATGCCAGCTGGGCCGCAGGATTCACGCCTGCTCAGCTGCCTGATAACCGCCAGCTGGGCCGCAGGATTCACGCCTGCTCAGCTGCCTGATAACCGCCAGCTGGGCCGCAGGATTCACGCCTGCTCAGCTGCCTGATAACCGCCAGCTGGGCCGCAGGATTCACGCCTGCTCAGCTGCCTGATAACCGCCAGCTGGGCCGCAGGATTCACGCCTGCTCAGCTGCCTGATAACCGCCAGCTGGGCCGCAGGATTCACGCCTGCTCAGCTGCCTGATAACCGCCAGCTGGGCCGCAGGATTCACGCCTGCTCAGCTGCCTGATAACCGCCAGCTGGGCCGCAGGATTCACGCCTGCTCAGCTGCCTGATAACCGCCAGCTGGGCCGCAGGATTCACGCCTGCTCAGCTGCCTGATAACCGCCAGCTGGGCCGCAGGATTCATGCCTGCTCAGCTGCCTGATAACCGCCAGCTGGGCCGCAGGATTCACGCCTGCTCAGCTGCCTGATAACCGCCAGCTGGGCCGCAGGATTCACGCCTGCTCAGCTGCCTGATAACCGCCAGCTGGGCCGCAGGATTCATGCCTGCTCAGCTGCCTGATAACCGCCAGCTGGGCCGCAGGATTCACGCCTGCTCAGCTGCCTGATAACCGCCAGCTGGGCCGCAGGATTCATGCCTGCTCAGCTGCTTGATTCTTGCCTGCTGAGGCACATGATCCGTGCAGGAGAGCTACCTGATCAGCACATGAGCAGTCACATGATCAGCGCCTCTCAGTCACCTGATCACTGCATGACAGGCACGTGATCAGTGCCTGCTGAGGTGCGGGATCAGCGCCTGCTCAGCTGCCTGATAATGCCAGCTGGGCCGCAGGCGCCTGCTCAGCTGCCTGATAACCGCCAGCTGGGCCGCAGGATTCATGCCTGCTCAGCTGCCTGATAACCGCCAGCTGGGCCGCAGGATTCACGCCTGCTCAGCTGCCTGATAACCGCCAGCTGGGCCGCAGGATTCACGCCTGCTCAGCTGCCTGATAACCGCCAGCTGGGCCGCAGGATTCACGCCTGCTCAGCTGCCTGATAACCGCCAGCTGGGCCGCAGGATTCACGCCTGCTCAGCTGCCTGATAACCGCCAGCTGGGCCGCAGGATTCACGCCTGCTCAGCTGCCTGATAACCGCCAGCTGGGCCGCAGGATTCACGCCTGCTCAGCTGCCTGATAACCGCCAGCTGGGCCGCAGGATTCACGCCTGCTCAGCTGCCTGATAACCGCCAGCTGGGCCGCAGGATTCACGCCTGCTCAGCTGCCTGATAACCGCCAGCTGGGCCGCAGGATTCACGCCTGCTCAGCTGCCTGATAACCGCCAGCTGGGCCGCAGGATTCATGCCTGCTCAGCTGCTTGATTCTTGCCTGCTGAGGCACATGATCCGTGCAGGAGAGCTACCTGATCAGCACATGAGCAGTCACATGATCAGCGCCTCTCAGTCACCTGATCACTGCATGACAGGCACGTGATCAGTGCCTGCTGAGGTGCGGGATCAGCGCCTGCTCAGCTGCCTGATAACCGCCAGCTGGGCCGCAGGATTCACGCCTGCTCAGCTGCCTGATAACCGCCAGCTGGGCCGCAGGATTCACGCCTGCTCAGCTGCCTGATAACCGCCAGCTGGGCCGCAGGATTCACGCCTGCTCAGCTGCCTGATAACCGCCAGCTGGGCCGCAGGATTCACGCCTGCTCAGCTGCCTGATAACCGCCAGCTGGGCCGCAGGATTCACGCCTGCTCAGCTGCCTGATAACCGCCAGCTGGGCCGCAGGATTCACGCCTGCTCAGCTGCCTGATAACCGCCAGCTGGGCCGCAGGATTCACGCCTGCTCAGCTGCCTGATAACCGCCAGCTGGGCCGCAGGATTCACGCCTGCTCAGCTGCCTGATAACCGCCAGCTGGGCCGCAGGATTCATGCCTGCTCAGCTGCTTGATTCTTGCCTGCTGAGGCACATGATCCGTGCAGGAGAGCTACCTGATCAGCACATGAGCAGTCACATGATCAGCGCCTCTCAGTCACCTGATCACTGCATGACAGGCACGTGATCAGTGCCTGCTGAGGTGCGGGATCAGCGCCTGCTCAGCTGCCTGATAACCGCCAGCTGGGCCGCAGGATTCATGCCTGCTCAGCTGCCTGATAACCGCCAGCTGGGCCGCAGGATTCACGCCTGCTCAGCTGCCTGATAACCGCCAGCTGGGCCGCAGGATTCACGCCTGCTCAGCTGCCTGATAACCGCCAGCTGGGCCGCAGGATTCATGCCTGCTCAGCTGCCTGATAACCGCCAGCTGGGCCGCAGGATTCACGCCTGCTCAGCTGCCTGATAACCGCCAGCTGGGCCGCAGGATTCACGCCTGCTCAGCTGCCTGATAACCGCCAGCTGGGCCGCAGGATTCACGCCTGCTCAGCTGCCTGATAACCGCCAGCTGGGCCGCAGGATTCATGCCTGCTCAGCTGCTTGATTCTTGCCTGCTGAGGCACATGATCCGTGCAGGAGAGCTACCTGATCAGCACATGAGCAGTCACATGATCAGCGCCTCTCAGTCACCTGATCACTGCATGACAGGCACGTGATCAGTGCCTGCTGAGGTGCGGGATCAGCGCCTGCTCAGCTGCCTGATAACCGCCAGCTGGGCCGCAGGATTCATGCCTGCTCAGCTGCCTGATAACCGCCAGCTGGGCCGCAGGATTCATGCCTGCTCAGCTGCCTGATAACCGCCAGCTGGGCCGCAGGATTCATGCCTGCTCAGCTGCCTGATAACCGCCAGCTGGGCCGCAGGATTCATGCCTGCTCAGCTGCCTGATAACCGCCAGCTGGGCCGCAGGATTCATGCCTGCTCAGCTGCCTGATAATCGCCAGCTGGGCCGCAGGATTCATGCCTGCTCAGCTGCCTGATAATCGCCAGCTGGGCCGCAGGATTCATGCCTGCTCAGCTGCCTGATTCTTGCCTGCTGAGGCACATGATCCGTGCAGGAGAGCTACCTGATCAGCACATGAGCAGTCACATGATCAGCGCCTCTCAGTCACCTGATCACTGCATGACAGGCACGTGATCAGTGCCTGCTGAGGTGCGGGATCAGCGCCTGCTCAGCTGCCTGATAACCGCCAGCTGGGCCGCAGGATTCATGCCTGCTCAGCTGCCTGATAACCGCCAGCTGGGCCGCAGGATTCATGCCTGCTCAGCTGCCTGATAACCGCCAGCTGGGCCGCAGGATTCATGCCTGCTCAGCTGCCTGATAATCGCCAGCTGGGCCGCAGGATTCATGCCTGCTCAGCTGCTTGATTCTTGCCTGCTGAGGCACATGATCCGTGCAGGAGAGCTACCTGATCAGCACATGAGCAGTCACATGATCAGCGCCTCTCAGTCACCTGATCACTGCATGACAGGCACGTGATCAGTGCCTGCTGAGGTGCGGGATCAGCGCCTGCTCAGCTGCCTGATAATCGCCAGCTGGGCCGCAGGATTCATGCCTGCTCAGCTGCCTGATAATCGCCAGCTGGGCCGCAGGATTCATGCCTGCTCAGCTGCCTGATAACCGCCAGCTGGGCCGCAGGATTCATGCCTGCTCAGCTGCCTGATAACCGCCAGCTGGGCCGCAGGATTCATGCCTGCTCAGCTGCCTGATAACCGCCAGCTGGGCCGCAGGATTCATGCCTGCTCAGCTGCCTGATAACCGCCAGCTGGGCCGCAGGATTCATGCCTGCTCAGCTGCCTGATAACCGCCAGCTGGGCCGCAGGATTCATGCCTGCTCAGCTGCCTGATAACCGCCAGCTGGGCCGCAGGATTCATGCCTGCTCAGCTGCCTGATAACCGCCAGCTGGGCCGCAGGATTCACGCCTGCTCAGCTGCCTGATAACCGCCAGCTGGGCCGCAGGACGCCTGCTCAGCTGCCTGATAACCGCCAGCTGGGCCGCAGGATTCATGCCTGCTCAGCTGCCTGATAACCGCCAGCTGGGCCGCAGGATTCATGCCTGCTCAGCTGCCTGATAACCGCCAGCTGGGCCGCAGGATTCACGCCTGCTCAGCTGCCTGATAACCGCCAGCTGGGCCGCAGGATTCATGCCTGCTCAGCTGCCTGATAACCGCCAGCTGGGCCGCAGGATTCATGCCTGCTCAGCTGCCTGATAACCGCCAGCTGGGCCGCAGGATTCATGCCTGCTCAGCTGCCTGATAACCGCCAGCTGGGCCGCAGGATTCATGCCTGCTCAGCTGCCTGATAACCGCCAGCTGGGCCGCAGGATTCATGCCTGCTCAGCTGCCTGATAACCGCCAGCTGGGCCGCAGGATTCATGCCTGCTCAGCTGCCTGATAACCGCCAGCTGGGCCGCAGGATTCATGCCTGCTCAGCTGCCTGATAACCGCCAGCTGGGCCGCAGGATTCATGCCTGCTCAGCTGCCTGATAACCGCCAGCTGGGCCGCAGGATTCATGCCTGCTCAGCTGCCTGATAACCGCCAGCTGGGCCGCAGGATTCATGCCTGCTCAGCTGCCTGATAACCGCCAGCTGGGCCGCAGGATTCATGCCTGCTCAGCTGCCTGATAACCGCCAGCTGGGCCGCAGGATTCATGCCTGCTCAGCTGCCTGATAACCGCCAGCTGGGCCGCAGGATTCATGCCTGCTCAGCTGCCTGATAACCGCCAGCTGGGCCGCAGGATTCATGCCTGCTCAGCTGCCTGATAACCGCCAGCTGGGCCGCAGGATTCATGCCTGCTCAGCTGCCTGATAACCGCCAGCTGGGCCGCAGGATTCATGCCTGCTCAGCTGCCTGATAACCGCCAGCTGGGCCGCAGGATTCATGCCTGCTCAGCTGCCTGATAACCGCCAGCTGGGCCGCAGGATTCATGCCTGCTCAGCTGCCTGATAACCGCCAGCTGGGCCGCAGGATTCATGCCTGCTCAGCTGCCTGATAACCGCCAGCTGGGCCGCAGGATTCATGCCTGCTCAGCTGCCTGATAACCGCCAGCTGGGCCGCAGGATTCATGCCTGCTCAGCTGCCTGATAACCGCCAGCTGGGCCGCAGGATTCATGCCTGCTCAGCTGCCTGATAACCGCCAGCTGGGCCGCAGGATTCATGCCTGCTCAGCTGCCTGATAACCGCCAGCTGGGCCGCAGGATTCATGCCTGCTCAGCTGCCTGATAACCGCCAGCTGGGCCGCAGGATTCATGCCTGCTCAGCTGCCTGATAACCGCCAGCTGGGCCGCAGGATTCATGCCTGCTCAGCTGCCTGATAACCGCCAGCTGGGCCGCAGGATTCATGCCTGCTCAGCTGCCTGATAACCGCCAGCTGGGCCGCAGGATTCATGCCTGCTCAGCTGCCTGATAACCGCCAGCTGGGCCGCAGGATTCATGCCTGCTCAGCTGCCTGATAACCGCCAGCTGGGCCGCAGGATTCATGCCTGCTCAGCTGCCTGATAACCGCCAGCTGGGCCGCAGGATTCATGCCTGCTCAGCTGCCTGATAACCGCCAGCTGGGCCGCAGGATTCATGCCTGCTCAGCTGCCTGATAACCGCCAGCTGGGCCGCAGGATTCATGCCTGCTCAGCTGCCTGATAACCGCCAGCTGGGCCGCAGGATTCATGCCTGCTCAGCTGCCTGATAACCGCCAGCTGGGCCGCAGGATTCATGCCTGCTCAGCTGCCTGATAACCGCCAGCTGGGCCGCAGGATTCATGCCTGCTCAGCTGCCTGATAACCGCCAGCTGGGCCGCAGGATTCATGCCTGCTCAGCTGCCTGATAACCGCCAGCTGGGCCGCAGGATTCATGCCTGCTCAGCTGCCTGATAACCGCCAGCTGGGCCGCAGGATTCATGCCTGCTCAGCTGCCTGATAACCGCCAGCTGGGCCGCAGGATTCATGCCTGCTCAGCTGCCTGATAACCGCCAGCTGGGCCGCAGGATTCATGCCTGCTCAGCTGCCTGATAACCGCCAGCTGGGCCGCAGGATTCATGCCTGCTCAGCTGCCTGATAACCGCCAGCTGGGCCGCAGGATTCATGCCTGCTCAGCTGCCTGATAACCGCCAGCTGGGCCGCAGGATTCATGCCTGCTCAGCTGCCTGATAACCGCCAGCTGGGCCGCAGGATTCATGCCTGCTCAGCTGCCTGATAACCGCCAGCTGGGCCGCAGGATTCATGCCTGCTCAGCTGCCTGATAACCGCCAGCTGGGCCGCAGGATTCATGCCTGCTCAGCTGCCTGATAACCGCCAGCTGGGCCGCAGGATTCATGCCTGCTCAGCTGCCTGATAACCGCCAGCTGGGCCGCAGGATTCATGCCTGCTCAGCTGCCTGATAACCGCCAGCTGGGCCGCAGGATTCATGCCTGCTCAGCTGCCTGATAACCGCCAGCTGGGCCGCAGGATTCATGCCTGCTCAGCTGCCTGATAACCGCCAGCTGGGCCGCAGGATTCATGCCTGCTCAGCTGCCTGATAACCGCCAGCTGGGCCGCAGGATTCATGCCTGCTCAGCTGCCTGATAACCGCCAGCTGGGCCGCAGGATTCATGCCTGCTCAGCTGCCTGATAACCGCCAGCTGGGCCGCAGGATTCATGCCTGCTCAGCTGCCTGATAACCGCCAGCTGGGCCGCAGGATTCATGCCTGCTCAGCTGCCTGATAACCGCCAGCTGGGCCGCAGGATTCATGCCTGCTCAGCTGCCTGATAACCGCCAGCTGGGCCGCAGGATTCATGCCTGCTCAGCTGCCTGATAACCGCCAGCTGGGCCGCAGGATTCATGCCTGCTCAGCTGCCTGATAACCGCCAGCTGGGCCGCAGGATTCATGCCTGCTCAGCTGCCTGATAACCGCCAGCTGGGCCGCAGGATTCATGCCTGCTCAGCTGCCTGATAACCGCCAGCTGGGCCGCAGGATTCATGCCTGCTCAGCTGCCTGATAACCGCCAGCTGGGCCGCAGGATTCATGCCTGCTCAGCTGCCTGATAACCACCAGCTGGGCCGCAGGATTCATGCCTGCTCAGCTGCTTGATTCTTGCCTGCTGAGGCACATGATCCGTGCAGGAGAGCTACCTGATCAGCACATGAGCAGTCACATGATCAGCGCCTCTCAGTCACCTGATCACTGCATGACAGGCACGTGATCAGTGCCTGCTGAGGTGCGGGATCAGCGCCTGCTCAGCTGCCTGATAATGCCAGCTGGGCCGCAGGATTCATGCCTGCTCAGCTGCCTGATAACCGCCAGCTGGGCCGCAGGATTCATGCCTGCTCAGCTGCCTGATAACCGCCAGCTGGGCCGCAGGATTCACGCCTGCTCAGCTGCCTGATAACCGCCAGCTGGGCCGCAGGATTCATGCCTGCTCAGCTGCCTGATAACCGCCAGCTGGGCCGCAGGATTCACGCCTGCTCAGCTGCCTGATAACCGCCAGCTGGGCCGCAGGATTCATGCCTGCTCAGCTGCCTGATAACCGCCAGCTGGGCCGCAGGATTCATGCCTGCTCAGCTGCCTGATAATCGCCAGCTGGGCCGCAGGATTCATGCCTGCTCAGCTGCCTGATAACCGCCAGCTGGGCCGCAGGATTCACGCCTGCTCAGCTGCCTGATAACCGCCAGCTGGGCCGCAGGATTCACGCCTGCTCAGCTGCCTGATAACCGCCAGCTGGGCCGCAGGATTCATGCCTGCTCAGCTGCTTGATTCTTGCCTGTTGAGGCACATGATCCGTGCAGGAGAGCTACCTGATCAGCACATGAGCAGTCACATGATCAGCGCCTCTCAGTCACCTGATCACTGCATGACAGGCACGTGATCAGTGCCTGCTGAGGTGCGGGATCAGCGCCTACTCAGCTGCCTGATAATCGCCAGCTGGGCCGCAGGATTCATGCCTGCTCAGCTGCCTGATAACCGCCAGCTGGGCCGCAGGATTCATGCCTGCTCAGCTGCCTGATAACCGCCAGCTGGGCCGCAGGATTCACGCCTGCTCAGCTGCCTGATAACCGCCAGCTGGGCCGCAGGATTCACTCCTGCTCAGCTGCCTGATAACCGCCAGCTGGGCCGCAGGATTCACGCCTGCTCAGCTGCCTGATAACCGCCAGCTGGGCCGCAGGATTCATGCCTACTCAGCTGCCTGATAACCGCCAGCTGGGCCGCAGGATTCATGCCTGCTCAGCTGCCTGATAACCGCCAGCTGGGCCGCAGGATTCACGCCTGCTCAGCTGCCTGATAACCGCCAGCTGGGCCGCAGGATTCACGCCTGCTCAGCTGCCTGATAACCGCCAGCTGGGCCGCAGGATTCACGCCTGCTCAGCTGCCTGATAACCGCCAGCTGGGCCGCAGGATTCACGCCTGCTCAGCTGCCTGATAACCGCCAGCTGGGCCGCAGGATTCACGCCTGCTCAGCTGCCTGATAACCGCCAGCTGGGCCGCAGGATTCACGCCTGCTCAGCTGCCTGATAACCGCCAGCTGGGCCGCAGGATTCATGCCTGCTCAGCTGCTTGATTCTTGCCTGCTGAGGCACATGATCCGTGCAGGAGAGCTACCTGATCAGCACATGAGCAGTCACATGATCAGCGCCTCTCAGTCACCTGATCACTGCATGACAGGCACGTGATCAGTGCCTGCTGAGGTGCGGGATCAGCGCCTGCTCAGCTGCCTGATAATCGCCAGCTGGGCCGCAGGATTCACGCCTGCTCAGCTGCCTGATAACCGCCAGCTGGGCCGCAGGATTCACGCCTGCTCAGCTGCCTGATAACCGCCAGCTGGGCCGCAGGATTCACGCCTGCTCAGCTGCCTGATAACCGCCAGCTGGGCCGCAGGATTCACGCCTGCTCAGCTGCCTGATAACCGCCAGCTGGGCCGCAGGATTCACGCCTGCTCAGCTGCCTGATAACCGCCAGCTGGGCCGCAGGATTCACGCCTGCTCAGCTGCCTGATAACCGCCAGCTGGGCCGCAGGATTCACGCCTGCTCAGCTGCCTGATAACCGCCAGCTGGGCCGCAGGATTCACGCCTGCTCAGCTGCCTGATAACCGCCAGCTGGGCCGCAGGATTCACGCCTGCTCAGCTGCCTGATAACCGCCAGCTGGGCCGCAGGATTCACGCCTGCTCAGCTGCCTGATAACCGCCAGCTGGGCCGCAGGATTCACGCCTGCTCAGCTGCCTGATAACCGCCAGCTGGGCCGCAGGATTCACGCCTGCTCAGCTGCCTGATAACCGCCAGCTGGGCCGCAGGATTCATGCCTGCTCAGCTGCCTGATAACCGCCAGCTGGGCCGCAGGATTCACGCCTGCTCAGCTGCCTGATAACCGCCAGCTGGGCCGCAGGATTCACGCCTGCTCAGCTGCCTGATAACCGCCAGCTGGGCCGCAGGATTCATGCCTGCTCAGCTGCTTGATTCTTGCCTGCTGAGGCACATGATCCGTGCAGGAGAGCTACCTGATCAGCACATGAGCAGTCACATGATCAGCGCCTCTCAGTCACCTGATCACTGCATGACAGGCACGTGATCAGTGCCTGAGGTGCGGGATCAGCGCCTGCTCAGCTGCCTGATAATCGCCAGCTGGGCCGCAGGATTCACGCCTGCTCAGCTGCCTGATAACCGCCAGCTGGGCCGCAGGATTCACGCCTGCTCAGCTGCCTGATAACCGCCAGCTGGGCCGCAGGATTCACGCCTGCTCAGCTGCCTGATAACCGCCAGCTGGGCCGCAGGATTCACGCCTGCTCAGCTGCCTGATAACCGCCAGCTGGGCCGCAGGATTCACGCCTGCTCAGCTGCCTGATAACCGCCAGCTGGGCCGCAGGATTCACGCCTGCTCAGCTGCCTGATAACCGCCAGCTGGGCCGCAGGATTCACGCCTGCTCAGCTGCCTGATAACCGCCAGCTGGGCCGCAGGATTCACGCCTGCTCAGCTGCCTGATAACCGCCAGCTGGGCCGCAGGATTCACGCCTGCTCAGCTGCCTGATAACCGCCAGCTGGGCCGCAGGATTCACGCCTGCTCAGCTGCCTGATAACCGCCAGCTGGGCCGCAGGATTCACGCCTGCTCAGCTGCCTGATAACCGCCAGCTGGGCCGCAGGATTCATGCCTGCTCAGCTGCTTGATTCTTGCCTGCTGAGGCACATGATCCGTGCAGGAGAGCTACCTGATCAGCACATGAGCAGTCACATGATCAGTGCCTCTCAGTCACCTGATCACTGCATGACAGGCACGTGATCAGTGCCTGCTGAGGTGCGGGATCAGCGCCTGCTCAGCTGCCTGATAACCGCCAGCTGGGCCGCAGGATTCAGCCTGCTCAGCTGCCTGATAATCGCCAGCTGGGCCGCAGGATTCACGCCTGCTCAGCTGCCTGATAACCGCCAGCTGGGCCGCAGGATTCACGCCTGCTCAGCTGCCTGATAACCGCCAGCTGGGCCGCAGGATTCACGCCTGCTCAGCTGCCTGATAACCGCCAGCTGGGCCGCAGGATTCACGCCTGCTCAGCTGCCTGATAACCGCCAGCTGGGCCGCAGGATTCATGCCTGCTCAGCTGCTTGATTCTTGCCTGCTGAGGCACATGATCCGTGCAGGAGAGCTACCTGATCAGCACATGAGCAGTCACATGATCAGCGCCTCTCAGTCACCTGATCACTGCATGACAGGCACGTGATCAGTGCCTGCTGAGGTGCGGGATCAGCGCCTGCTCAGCTGCCTGATAACCGCCAGCTGGGCCGCAGGATTCACGCCTGCTCAGCTGCCTGATAACCGCCAGCTGGGCCGCAGGATTCACGCCTGCTCAGCTGCCTGATAACCGCCAGCTGGGCCGCAGGATTCACGCCTGCTCAGCTGCCTGATAACCGCCAGCTGGGCCGCAGGATTCACGCCTGCTCAGCTGCCTGATAACCGCCAGCTGGGCCGCAGGATTCACGCCTGCTCAGCTGCCTGATAACCGCCAGCTGGGCCGCAGGATTCACGCCTGCTCAGCTGCCTGATAACCGCCAGCTGGGCCGCAGGATTCACGCCTGCTCAGCTGCCTGATAACCGCCAGCTGGGCCGCAGGATTCACGCCTGCTCAGCTGCCTGATAACCGCCAGCTGGGCCGCAGGATTCACGCCTGCTCAGCTGCCTGATAACCGCCAGCTGGGCCGCAGGATTCACGCCTGCTCAGCTGCCTGATAACCGCCAGCTGGGCCGCAGGATTCACGCCTGCTCAGCTGCCTGATAACCGCCAGCTGGGCCGCAGGATTCACGCCTGCTCAGCTGCCTGATAACCGCCAGCTGGGCCGCAGGATTCACGCCTGCTCAGCTGCCTGATAACCGCCAGCTGGGCCGCAGGATTCACGCCTGCTCAGCTGCCTGATAACCGCCAGCTGGGCCGCAGGATTCACGCCTGCTCAGCTGCCTGATAACCGCCAGCTGGGCCGCAGGATTCACGCCTGCTCAGCTGCCTGATAACCGCCAGCTGGGCCGCAGGATTCACGCCTGCTCAGCTGCCTGATAACCGCCAGCTGGGCCGCAGGATTCACGCCTGCTCAGCTGCCTGATAACCGCCAGCTGGGCCGCAGGATTCACGCCTGCTCAGCTGCCTGATAACCGCCAGCTGGGCCGCAGGATTCACGCCTGCTCAGCTGCCTGATAACCGCCAGCTGGGCCGCAGGATTCACGCCTGCTCAGCTGCCTGATAACCGCCAGCTGGGCCGCAGGATTCACGCCTGCTCAGCTGCCTGATAACCGCCAGCTGGGCCGCAGGATTCACGCCTGCTCAGCTGCCTGATAACCGCCAGCTGGGCCGCAGGATTCACGCCTGCTCAGCTGCCTGATAACCGCCAGCTGGGCCGCAGGATTCACGCCTGCTCAGCTGCCTGATAACCGCCAGCTGGGCCGCAGGATTCATGCCTGCTCAGCTGCTTGATTCTTGCCTGCTGAGGCACATGATCCGTGCAGGAGAGCTACCTGATCAGCACATGAGCAGTCACATGATCAGCGCCTCTCAGTCACCTGATCACTGCATGACAGGCACGTGATCAGTGCCTGCTGAGGTGCGGGATCAGCGCCTGCTCAGCTGCCTGATAACCGCCAGCTGGGCCGCAGGATTCACGCCTGCTCAGCTGCCTGATAACCGCCAGCTGGGCCGCAGGATTCACGCCTGCTCAGCTGCCTGATAACCGCCAGCTGGGCCGCAGGATTCACGCCTGCTCAGCTGCCTGATAACCGCCAGCTGGGCCGCAGGATTCACGCCTGCTCAGCTGCCTGATAACCGCCAGCTGGGCCGCAGGATTCACGCCTGCTCAGCTGCCTGATAACCGCCAGCTGGGCCGCAGGATTCACGCCTGCTCAGCTGCCTGATAACCGCCAGCTGGGCCGCAGGATTCACGCCTGCTCAGCTGCCTGATAACCGCCAGCTGGGCCGCAGGATTCACGCCTGCTCAGCTGCCTGATAACCGCCAGCTGGGCCGCAGGATTCATGCCTGCTCAGCTGCTTGATTCTTGCCTGCTGAGGCACATGATCCGTGCAGGAGAGCTACCTGATCAGCACATGAGCAGTCACATGATCAGCGCCTCTCAGTCACCTGATCACTGCATGACAGGCACGTGATCAGTGCCTGCTGAGGTGCGGGATCAGCGCCTGCTCAGCTGCCTGATAACCGCCAGCTGGGCCGCAGGATTCACGCCTGCTCAGCTGCCTGATAACCGCCAGCTGGGCCGCAGGATTCACGCCTGCTCAGCTGCCTGATAACCGCCAGCTGGGCCGCAGGATTCACGCCTGCTCAGCTGCCTGATAACCGCCAGCTGGGCCGCAGGATTCACGCCTGCTCAGCTGCCTGATAACCGCCAGCTGGGCCGCAGGATTCACGCCTGCTCAGCTGCCTGATAACCGCCAGCTGGGCCGCAGGATTCACGCCTGCTCAGCTGCCTGATAACCGCCAGCTGGGCCGCAGGATTCACGCCTGCTCAGCTGCCTGATAACCGCCAGCTGGGCCGCAGGATTCATGCCTGCTCAGCTGCTTGATTCTTGCCTGCTGAGGCACATGATCCGTGCAGGAGAGCTACCTGATCAGCACATGAGCAGTCACATGATCAGCGCCTCTCAGTCACCTGATCACTGCATGACAGGCACGTGATCAGTGCCTGCTGAGGTGCGGGATCAGCGCCTGCTCAGCTGCCTGATAACCGCCAGCTGGGCCGCAGGATTCACGCCTGCTCAGCTGCCTGATAACCGCCAGCTGGGCCGCAGGATTCACGCCTGCTCAGCTGCCTGATAACCGCCAGCTGGGCCGCAGGATTCACGCCTGCTCAGCTGCCTGATAACCGCCAGCTGGGCCGCAGGATTCACGCCTGCTCAGCTGCCTGATAACCGCCAGCTGGGCCGCAGGATTCACGCCTGCTCAGCTGCCTGATAACCGCCAGCTGGGCCGCAGGATTCACGCCTGCTCAGCTGCCTGATAACCGCCAGCTGGGCCGCAGGATTCACGCCTGCTCAGCTGCCTGATAACCGCCAGCTGGGCCGCAGGATTCACGCCTGCTCAGCTGCCTGATAACCGCCAGCTGGGCCGCAGGATTCACGCCTGCTCAGCTGCCTGATAACCGCCAGCTGGGCCGCAGGATTCACGCCTGCTCAGCTGCTTGATTCTTGCCTGCTGAGGCACATGATCCGTGCAGGAGAGCTACCTGATCAGCACATGAGCAGTCACATGATCAGCGCCTCTCAGTCACCTGATCACTGCATGACAGGCACGTGATCAGTGCCTGCTGAGGTGCGGGATCAGCGCCTGCTCAGCTGCCTGATAATCGCCAGCTGGGCCGCAGGATTCACGCCTGCTCAGCTGCCTGATAACCGCCAGCTGGGCCGCAGGATTCACGCCTGCTCAGCTGCCTGATAACCGCCAGCTGGGCCGCAGGATTCACGCCTGCTCAGCTGCCTGATAACCGCCAGCTGGGCCGCAGGATTCACGCCTGCTCAGCTGCCTGATAACCGCCAGCTGGGCCGCAGGATTCACGCCTGCTCAGCTGCCTGATAACCGCCAGCTGGGCCGCAGGATTCACGCCTGCTCAGCTGCCTGATAACCGCCAGCTGGGCCGCAGGATTCACGCCTGCTCAGCTGCCTGATAACCGCCAGCTGGGCCGCAGGATTCACGCCTGCTCAGCTGCCTGATAACCGCCAGCTGGGCCGCAGGATTCACGCCTGCTCAGCTGCCTGATAACCGCCAGCTGGGCCGCAGGATTCACGCCTGCTCAGCTGCCTGATAACCGCCAGCTGGGCCGCAGGATTCACGCCTGCTCAGCTGCCTGATAACCGCCAGCTGGGCCGCAGGATTCACGCCTGCTCAGCTGCCTGATAACCGCCAGCTGGGCCGCAGGATTCACGCCTGCTCAGCTGCCTGATAACCGCCAGCTGGGCCGCAGGATTCACGCCTGCTCAGCTGCCTGATAACCGCCAGCTGGGCCGCAGGATTCACGCCTGCTCAGCTGCCTGATAACCGCCAGCTGGGCCGCAGGATTCATGCCTGCTCAGCTGCTTGATTCTTGCCTGCTGAGGCACATGATCCGTGCAGGAGAGCTACCTGATCAGCACATGAGCAGTCACATGATCAGCGCCTCTCAGTCACCTGATCACTGCATGACAGGCACGTGATCAGTGCCTGCTGAGGTGCGGGATCAGCGCCTGCTCAGCTGCCTGATAATGCCAGCTGGGCCGCAGGATTCAGCGCCTGCTCAGCTGCCTGATAACCGCCAGCTGGGCCGCAGGATTCACGCCTGCTCAGCTGCCTGATAACCGCCAGCTGGGCCGCAGGATTCACGCCTGCTCAGCTGCCTGATAACCGCCAGCTGGGCCGCAGGATTCACGCCTGCTCAGCTGCCTGATAACCGCCAGCTGGGCCGCAGGATTCACGCCTGCTCAGCTGCCTGATAACCGCCAGCTGGGCCGCAGGATTCACGCCTGCTCAGCTGCCTGATAACCGCCAGCTGGGCCGCAGGATTCACGCCTGCTCAGCTGCCTGATAACCGCCAGCTGGGCCGCAGGATTCACGCCTGCTCAGCTGCCTGATAACCGCCAGCTGGGCCGCAGGATTCACGCCTGCTCAGCTGCCTGATAACCGCCAGCTGGGCCGCAGGATTCACGCCTGCTCAGCTGCCTGATAACCGCCAGCTGGGCCGCAGGATTCACGCCTGCTCAGCTGCCTGATAACCGCCAGCTGGGCCGCAGGATTCACGCCTGCTCAGCTGCTTGATTCTAGCCTGCTGAGGCACATGATCCGTGCAGGAGAGCTACCTGATCAGCACATGAGCAGTCACATGATCAGCGCCTCTCAGTCACCTGATCACTGCATGACAGGCACGTGATCAGTGCCTGCTGAGGTGCGGGATCAGCGCCTGCTCAGCTGCCTGATAACCGCCAGCTGGGCCGCAGGATTCACGCCTGCTCAGCT
Organism: Bos javanicus; assembly: GCF_032452875.1. Classification (NCBI taxonomy): domain Eukaryota; kingdom Metazoa; phylum Chordata; class Mammalia; order Artiodactyla; family Bovidae; genus Bos; species Bos javanicus. The sequence continues at coordinate 14,804 of NW_026893903.1, read as the reverse complement.
GCCTGATAACCGCCAGCTGGGCCGCAGGATTCACGCCTGCTCAGCTGCCTGATAACCGCCAGCTGGGCCGCAGGATTCACGCCTGCTCAGCTGCCTGATAACCGCCAGCTGGGCCGCAGGATTCACGCCTGCTCAGCTGCCTGATAACCGCCAGCTGGGCCGCAGGATTCACGCCTGCTCAGCTGCCTGATAACCGCCAGCTGGGCCGCAGGATTCATGCCTGCTCAGCTGCTTGATTCTTGCCTGCTGAGGCACATGATCCGTGCAGGAGAGCTACCTGATCAGCACATGAGCAGTCACATGATCAGCGCCTCTCAGTCACCTGATCACTGCATGACAGGCACGTGATCAGTGCCTGCTGAGGTGCGGGATCAGCGCCTGCTCAGCTGCCTGATAATGCCAGCTGGGCCGCAGGATTCACGCCTGCTCAGCTGCCTGATAACCGCCAGCTGGGCCGCAGGATTCACGCCTGCTCAGCTGCCTGATAACCGCCAGCTGGGCCGCAGGATTCACGCCTGCTCAGCTGCCTGATAACCGCCAGCTGGGCCGCAGGATTCACGCCTGCTCAGCTGCCTGATAACCGCCAGCTGGGCCGCAGGATTCACGCCTGCTCAGCTGCCTGATAACCGCCAGCTGGGCCGCAGGATTCACGCCTGCTCAGCTGCCTGATAACCGCCAGCTGGGCCGCAGGATTCACGCCTGCTCAGCTGCCTGATAACCGCCAGCTGGGCCGCAGGATTCACGCCTGCTCAGCTGCCTGATAACCGCCAGCTGGGCCGCAGGATTCACGCCTGCTCAGCTGCCTGATAACCGCCAGCTGGGCCGCAGGATTCACGCCTGCTCAGCTGCCTGATAACCGCCAGCTGGGCCGCAGGATTCACGCCTGCTCAGCTGCCTGATAACCGCCAGCTGGGCCGCAGGATTCACGCCTGCTCAGCTGCCTGATAACCGCCAGCTGGGCCGCAGGATTCACGCCTGCTCAGCTGCCTGATAACCGCCAGCTGGGCCGCAGGATTCACGCCTGCTCAGCTGCCTGATAACCGCCAGCTGGGCCGCAGGATTCACGCCTGCTCAGCTGCCTGATAACCGCCAGCTGGGCCGCAGGATTCACGCCTGCTCAGCTGCCTGATAACCGCCAGCTGGGCCGCAGGATTCACGCCTGCTCAGCTGCCTGATAACCGCCAGCTGGGCCGCAGGATTCACGCCTGCTCAGCTGCCTGATAACCGCCAGCTGGGCCGCAGGATTCACGCCTGCTCAGCTGCCTGATAACCGCCAGCTGGGCCGCAGGATTCATGCCTGCTCAGCTGCTTGATTCTTGCCTGCTGAGGCACATGATCCGTGCAGGAGAGCTACCTGATCAGCACATGAGCAGTCACATGATCAGCGCCTCTCAGTCACCTGATCACTGCATGACAGGCACGTGATCAGTGCCTGCTGAGGTGCGGGATCAGCGCCTGCTCAGCTGCCTGATAAGTGCCAGCTGGGCCGCAGGATTCACGCCTGCTCAGCTGCCTGATAACCGCCAGCTGGGCCGCAGGATTCACGCCTGCTCAGCTGCCTGATAACCGCCAGCTGGGCCGCAGGATTCACGCCTGCTCAGCTGCCTGATAACCGCCAGCTGGGCCGCAGGATTCACGCCTGCTCAGCTGCCTGATAACCGCCAGCTGGGCCGCAGGATTCACGCCTGCTCAGCTGCCTGATAACCGCCAGCTGGGCCGCAGGATTCACGCCTGCTCAGCTGCCTGATAACCGCCAGCTGGGCCGCAGGATTCACGCCTGCTCAGCTGCCTGATAACCGCCAGCTGGGCCGCAGGATTCACGCCTGCTCAGCTGCCTGATAACCGCCAGCTGGGCCGCAGGATTCACGCCTGCTCAGCTGCCTGATAACCGCCAGCTGGGCCGCAGGATTCACGCCTGCTCAGCTGCTTGATTCTTGCCTGCTGAGGCACATGATCCGTGCAGGAGAGCTACCTGATCAGCACATGAGCAGTCACATGATCAGCGCCTCTCAGTCACCTGATCACTGCATGACAGGCACGTGATCAGTGCCTGCTGAGGTGCGGGATCAGCGCCTGCTCAGCTGCCTGATAACCGCCAGCTGGGCCGCAGGATTCACGCCTGCTCAGCTGCCTGATAACCGCCAGCTGGGCCGCAGGATTCACGCCTGCTCAGCTGCCTGATAACCGCCAGCTGGGCCGCAGGATTCACGCCTGCTCAGCTGCCTGATAACCGCCAGCTGGGCCGCAGGATTCACGCCTGCTCAGCTGCCTGATAACCGCCAGCTGGGCCGCAGGATTCACGCCTGCTCAGCTGCCTGATAACCGCCAGCTGGGCCGCAGGATTCATGCCTGCTCAGCTGCCTGATTCTTGCCTGCTGAGGCACATGATCCGTGCAGGAGAGCTACCTGATCAGCACATGAGCAGTCACATGATCAGCGCCTCTCAGTCACCTGATCACTGCATGACAGGCACGTGATCAGTGCCTGCTGAGTGCGGGATCAGCGCCTGCTCAGCTGCCTGATAACCGCCAGCTGAGGCCGCAGGATTCACGCCTGCTCAGCTGCCTGATAACCGCCAGCTGGGCCGCAGGATTCACGCCTGCTCAGCTGCCTGATAACCGCCAGCTGGGCCGCAGGATTCACGCCTGCTCAGCTGCCTGATAACCGCCAGCTGGGCCGCAGGATTCACGCCTGCTCAGCTGCCTGATAACCGCCAGCTGGGCCGCAGGATTCACGCCTGCTCAGCTGCCTGATAACCGCCAGCTGGGCCGCAGGATTCACGCCTGCTCAGCTGCCTGATAACCGCCAGCTGGGCCGCAGGATTCACGCCTGCTCAGCTGCGGGATAACCGCCAGCTGGGCCGCAGGATTCACGCCTGCTCAGCTGCCTGATAACCGCCAGCTGGGCCGCAGGATTCATGCCTGCTCAGCTGCTTGATTCTTGCCTGCTGAGGCACATGATCCGTGAGAGCTACCTGATCAGCACATGAGCAGTCACATGATCAGCGCCTCTCAGTCACCTGATCACTGCATGACAGGCACGTGATCAGTGCCTGCTGAGGTGCGGGATCAGCGCCTGCTCAGCTGCCTGATAACGCCAGCTGGGCCGCAGGATCACGCCTGCTCAGCTGCCTGATAACCGCCAGCTGGGCCGCAGGATTCACGCCTGCTCAGCTGCCTGATAACCGCCAGCTGGGCCGCAGGATTCACGCCTGCTCAGCTGCCTGATAACCGCCAGCTGGGCCGCAGGATTCACGCCTGCTCAGCTGCCTGATAACCGCCAGCTGGGCCGCAGGATTCACGCCTGCTCAGCTGCCTGATAACCGCCAGCTGGGCCGCAGGATTCACGCCTGCTCAGCTGCCTGATAACCGCCAGCTGGGCCGCAGGATTCACGCCTGCTCAGCTGCCTGATAACCGCCAGCTGGGCCGCAGGATTCACGCCTGCTCAGCTGCCTGATAACCGCCAGCTGGGCCGCAGGATTCACGCCTGCTCAGCTGCCTGATAACCGCCAGCTGGGCCGCAGGATTCACGCCTGCTCAGCTGCTGATTCTTGCCTGCTGAGGCACATGATCCGTGCAGGAGAGCTACCTGATCAGCACATGAGCAGTCACATGATCAGCGCCTCTCAGTCACCTGATCACTGCATGACAGGCACGTGATCAGTGCCTGCTGAGGTGCGGGATCAGCGCCTGCTCAGCTGCCTGATAACCGCCAGCTGGGCCGCAGGATTCACGCCTGCTCAGCTGCCTGATAACCGCCAGCTGGGCCGCAGGATTCACGCCTGCTCAGCTGCCTGATAACCGCCAGCTGGGCCGCAGGATTCACGCCTGCTCAGCTGCCTGATAACCGCCAGCTGGGCCGCAGGATTCACGCCTGCTCAGCTGCCTGATAACCGCCAGCTGGGCCGCAGGATTCACGCCTGCTCAGCTGCCTGATAACCGCCAGCTGGGCCGCAGGATTCACGCCTGCTCAGCTGCCTGATAACCGCCAGCTGGGCCGCAGGATTCACGCCTGCTCAGCTGCCTGATAACCGCCAGCTGGGCCGCAGGATTCACGCCTGCTCAGCTGCCTGATAACCGCCAGCTGGGCCGCAGGATTCACGCCTGCTCAGCTGCTTGATTCTTGCCTGCTGAGGCACATGATCCGTGCAGGAGAGCTACCTGATCAGCACATGAGCAGTCACATGATCAGCGCCTCTCAGTCACCTGATCACTGCATGACAGGCACGTGATCAGTGCCTGCTGAGGTGCGGGATCAGCGCCTGCTCAGCTGCCTGATAATCGCCAGCTGGGCCGCAGGATTCACGCCTGCTCAGCTGCCTGATAACCGCCAGCTGGGCCGCAGGATTCACGCCTGCTCAGCTGCCTGATAACCGCCAGCTGGGCCGCAGGATTCACGCCTGCTCAGCTGCCTGATAACCGCCAGCTGGGCCGCAGGATTCACGCCTGCTCAGCTGCTGATTCTTGCCTGCTGAGGCACATGATCCGTGCAGGAGAGCTACCTGATCAGCACATGAGCAGTCACATGATCAGCGCCTCTCAGTCACCTGATCACTGCATGACAGGCACGTGATCAGTGCCTGCTGAGGTGCGGGATCAGCGCCTGCTCAGCTGCCTGATAACCGCCAGCTGGGCCGCAGGATTCACGCCTGCTCAGCTGCCTGATAACCGCCAGCTGGGCCGCAGGATTCACGCCTGCTCAGCTGCCTGATAACCGCCAGCTGGGCCGCAGGATTCACGCCTGCTCAGCTGCCTGATAACCGCCAGCTGGGCCGCAGGATTCACGCCTGCTCAGCTGCCTGATAACCGCCAGCTGGGCCGCAGGATTCACGCCTGCTCAGCTGCCTGATAACCGCCAGCTGGGCCGCAGGATTCACGCCTGCTCAGCTGCCTGATAACCGCCAGCTGGGCCGCAGGATTCACGCCTGCTCAGCTGCCTGATAACCGCCAGCTGGGCCGCAGGATTCACGCCTGCTCAGCTGCCTGATAACCGCCAGCTGGGCCGCAGGATTCACGCCTGCTCAGCTGCCTGATAACCGCCAGCTGGGCCGCAGGATTCACGCCTGCTCAGCTGCCTGATAACCGCCAGCTGGGCCGCAGGATTCACGCCTGCTCAGCTGCCTGATAACCGCCAGCTGGGCCGCAGGATTCACGCCTGCTCAGCTGCCTGATAACCGCCAGCTGGGCCGCAGGATTCACGCCTGCTCAGCTGCCTGATAACCGCCAGCTGGGCCGCAGGATTCACGCCTGCTCAGCTGCCTGATAACCGCCAGCTGGGCCGCAGGATTCACGCCTGCTCAGCTGCCTGATAACCGCCAGCTGGGCCGCAGGATTCACGCCTGCTCAGCTGCCTGATAACCGCCAGCTGGGCCGCAGGATTCACGCCTGCTCAGCTGCCTGATAACCGCCAGCTGGGCCGCAGGATTCACGCCTGCTCAGCTGCCTGATAACCGCCAGCTGGGCCGCAGGATTCACGCCTGCTCAGCTGCCTGATAACCGCCAGCTGGGCCGCAGGATTCACGCCTGCTCAGCTGCCTGATAACCGCCAGCTGGGCCGCAGGATTCACGCCTGCTCAGCTGCCTGATAACCGCCAGCTGGGCCGCAGGATTCACGCCTGCTCAGCTGCCTGATAACCGCCAGCTGGGCCGCAGGATTCACGCCTGCTCAGCTGCCTGATAACCGCCAGCTGGGCCGCAGGATTCACGCCTGCTCAGCTGCCTGATAACCGCCAGCTGGGCCGCAGGATTCACGCCTGCTCAGCTGCCTGATAACCGCCAGCTGGGCCGCAGGATTCACGCCTGCTCAGCTGCCTGATAACCGCCAGCTGGGCCGCAGGATTCACGCCTGCTCAGCTGCCTGATAACCGCCAGCTGGGCCGCAGGATTCACGCCTGCTCAGCTGCCTGATAACCGCCAGCTGGGCCGCAGGATTCACGCCTGCTCAGCTGCCTGATAACCGCCAGCTGGGCCGCAGGATTCACGCCTGCTCAGCTGCCTGATAACCGCCAGCTGGGCCGCAGGATTCACGCCTGCTCAGCTGCCTGATAACCGCCAGCTGGGCCGCAGGATTCACGCCTGCTCAGCTGCCTGATAACCGCCAGCTGGGCCGCAGGATTCACGCCTGCTCAGCTGCCTGATAACCGCCAGCTGGGCCGCAGGATTCACGCCTGCTCAGCTGCCTGATAACCGCCAGCTGGGCCGCAGGATTCACGCCTGCTCAGCTGCCTGATAACCGCCAGCTGGGCCGCAGGATTCACGCCTGCTCAGCTGCCTGATAACCGCCAGCTGGGCCGCAGGATTCACGCCTGCTCAGCTGCCTGATAACCGCCAGCTGGGCCGCAGGATTCACGCCTGCTCAGCTGCCTGATAACCGCCAGCTGGGCCGCAGGATTCACGCCTGCTCAGCTGCCTGATAACCGCCAGCTGGGCCGCAGGATTCACGCCTGCTCAGCTGCCTGATAACCGCCAGCTGGGCCGCAGGATTCACGCCTGCTCAGCTGCCTGATAACCGCCAGCTGGGCCGCAGGATTCACGCCTGCTCAGCTGCCTGATAACCGCCAGCTGGGCCGCAGGATTCACGCCTGCTCAGCTGCCTGATAACCGCCAGCTGGGCCGCAGGATTCACGCCTGCTCAGCTGCCTGATAACCGCCAGCTGGGCCGCAGGATTCACGCCTGCTCAGCTGCCTGATAACCGCCAGCTGGGCCGCAGGATTCACGCCTGCTCAGCTGCCTGATAACCGCCAGCTGGGCCGCAGGATTCACGCCTGCTCAGCTGCCTGATAACCGCCAGCTGGGCCGCAGGATTCACGCCTGCTCAGCTGCCTGATAACCGCCAGCTGGGCCGCAGGATTCACGCCTGCTCAGCTGCCTGATAACCGCCAGCTGGGCCGCAGGATTCACGCCTGCTCAGCTGCCTGATAACCGCCAGCTGGGCCGCAGGATTCACGCCTGCTCAGCTGCCTGATAACCGCCAGCTGGGCCGCAGGATTCACGCCTGCTCAGCTGCCTGATAACCGCCAGCTGGGCCGCAGGGCCTGCTCAGCTGCCTGATAACCGCCAGCTGGGCCGCAGGATTCACGCCTGCTCAGCTGCCTGATAACCGCCAGCTGGGCCGCAGGATTCACGCCTGCTCAGCTGCCTGATAACCGCCAGCTGGGCCGCAGGATTCACGCCTGCTCAGCTGCCTGATAACCGCCAGCTGGGCCGCAGGATTCACGCCTGCTCAGCTGCCTGATAACCGCCAGCTGGGCCGCAGGATTCACGCCTGCTCAGCTGCCTGATAACCGCCAGCTGGGCCGCAGGATTCACGCCTGCTCAGCTGCCTGATAACCGCCAGCTGGGCCGCAGGATTCACGCCTGCTCAGCTGCCTGATAACCGCCAGCTGGGCCGCAGGATTCATGCCTGCTCAGCTGCTTGATTCTTGCCTGCTGAGGCACATGATCCGTGCAGGAGAGCTACCTGATCAGCACATGAGCAGTCACATGATCAGCGCCTCTCAGTCACCTGATCACTGCATGACAGGCACGTGATCAGTGCCTGCTGAGGTGCGGGATCAGCGCCTGCTCAGCTGCCTGATAATGCCAGCTGGGCCGCAGGATTCACGCCTGCTCAGCTGCCTGATAACCGCCAGCTGGGCCGCAGGATTCACGCCTGCTCAGCTGCCTGATAACCGCCAGCTGGGCCGCAGGATTCACGCCTGCTCAGCTGCCTGATAACCGCCAGCTGGGCCGCAGGATTCACGCCTGCTCAGCTGCCTGATAACCGCCAGCTGGGCCGCAGGATTCACGCCTGCTCAGCTGCCTGATAACCGCCAGCTGGGCCGCAGGATTCACGCCTGCTCAGCTGCCTGATAACCGCCAGCTGGGCCGCAGGATTCACGCCTGCTCAGCTGCCTGATAACCGCCAGCTGGGCCGCAGGATTCACGCCTGCTCAGCTGCCTGATAACCGCCAGCTGGGCCGCAGGATTCACGCCTGCTCAGCTGCCTGATAACCGCCAGCTGGGCCGCAGGATTCACGCCTGCTCAGCTGCCTGATAACCGCCAGCTGGGCCGCAGGATTCACGCCTGCTCAGCTGCCTGATAACCGCCAGCTGGGCCGCAGGATTCACGCCTGCTCAGCTGCCTGATTCTTGCCTGCTGAGGCACATCATCCGTGCAGAGAGCGCACCTGATCAGCAGCATGAGCAGTCACATGATCAGCGCCTCTCACACCTGATCACTGCATGACAGGCACGTGATCAGTGCCTGCTGAGGTGCGGGATCAGCGCCTGCTCAGCTGCCTGATAACCGCCAGCTGGGCCGCAGGATTCACGCCTGCTCAGCTGCCTGATAACCGCCAGCTGGGCCGCAGGATTCACGCCTGCTCAGCTGCCTGATAACCGCCAGCTGGGCCGCAGGATTCACGCCTGCTCAGCTGCCTGATAACCGCCAGCTGGGCCGCAGGATTCACGCCTGCTCAGCTGCCTGATAACCGCCAGCTGGGCCGCAGGATTCACGCCTGCTCAGCTGCCTGATAACCGCCAGCTGGGCCGCAGGATTCACGCCTGCTCAGCTGCCTGATAACCGCCAGCTGGGCCGCAGGATTCACGCCTGCTCAGCTGCCTGATAACCGCCAGCTGGGCCGCAGGATTCACGCCTGCTCAGCTGCCTGATAACCGCCAGCTGGGCCGCAGGATTCACGCCTGCTCAGCTGCCTGATAACCGCCAGCTGGGCCGCAGGATTCACGCCTGCTCAGCTGCCTGATAACCGCCAGCTGGGCCGCAGGATTCACGCCTGCTCAGCTGCCTGATAACCGCCAGCTGGGCCGCAGGATTCACGCCTGCTCAGCTGCCTGATAACCGCCAGCTGGGCCGCAGGATTCATGCCTGCTCAGCTGCTTGATTCTTGCCTGCTGAGGCACATGATCCGCAGGAGAGCTACCTGATCAGCACATGAGCAGTCACATGATCAGCGCCTCTCAGTCACCTGATCACTGCATGACAGGCACGTGATCAGTGCCTGCTGAGGTGCGGGATCAGCGCCTGCTCAGCTGCCTGATAACCGCCAGCTGGGCCGCAGGATTCACGCCTGCTCAGCTGCCTGATAACCGCCAGCTGGGCCGCAGGATTCACGCCTGCTCAGCTGCCTGATAACCGCCAGCTGGGCCGCAGGATTCACGCCTGCTCAGCTGCCTGATAACCGCCAGCTGGGCCGCAGGATTCACGCCTGCTCAGCTGCCTGATAACCGCCAGCTGGGCCGCAGGATTCACGCCTGCTCAGCTGCCTGATAACCGCCAGCTGGGCCGCAGGATTCACGCCTGCTCAGCTGCCTGATAACCGCCAGCTGGGCCGCAGGATTCACGCCTGCTCAGCTGCCTGATAACCGCCAGCTGGGCCGCAGGATTCACGCCTGCTCAGCTGCCTGATAACCGCCAGCTGGGCCGCAGGATTCACGCCTGCTCAGCTGCCTGATAACCGCCAGCTGGGCCGCAGGATTCACGCCTGCTCAGCTGCCTGATAACCGCCAGCTGGGCCGCAGGATTCACGCCTGCTCAGCTGCCTGATAACCGCCAGCTGGGCCGCAGGATTCACGCCTGCTCAGCTGCTTGATTCTTGCCTGCTGAGGCACATGATCCGTGCAGGAGAGCTACCTGATCAGCACATGAGCAGTCACATGATCAGCGCCTCTCAGTCACCTGATCACTGCATGACAGGCACGTGATCAGTGCCTGCTGAGGTGCGGGATCAGCGCCTGCTCAGCTGCCTGATAACCGCCAGCTGGGCCGCAGGATTCACGCCTGCTCAGCTGCCTGATAACCGCCAGCTGGGCCGCAGGATTCACGCCTGCTCAGCTGCCTGATAACCGCCAGCTGGGCCGCAGGATTCACGCCTGCTCAGCTGCCTGATAACCGCCAGCTGGGCCGCAGGATTCACGCCTGCTCAGCTGCCTGATAACCGCCAGCTGGGCCGCAGGATTCACGCCTGCTCAGCTGCCTGATAACCGCCAGCTGGGCCGCAGGATTCACGCCTGCTCAGCTGCCTGATAACCGCCAGCTGGGCCGCAGGATTCACGCCTGCTCAGCTGCCTGATAACCGCCAGCTGGGCCGCAGGATTCACGCCTGCTCAGCTGCCTGATAACCGCCAGCTGGGCCGCAGGATTCACGCCTGCTCAGCTGCCTGATAACCGCCAGCTGGGCCGCAGGATTCACGCCTGCTCAGCTGCCTGATAACCGCCAGCTGGGCCGCAGGATTCACGCCTGCTCAGCTGCCTGATAACCGCCAGCTGGGCCGCAGGATTCACGCCTGCTCAGCTGCCTGATAACCGCCAGCTGGGCCGCAGGATTCACGCCTGCTCAGCTGCCTGATAACCGCCAGCTGGGCCGCAGGATTCACGCCTGCTCAGCTGCTTGATTCTTGCCTGCTGAGGCACATGATCCGTGCAGGAGAGCTACCTGATCAGCACATGAGCAGTCACATGATCAGCGCCTCTCAGTCACCTGATCACTGCATGACAGGCACGTGATCAGTGCCTGCTGAGGTGCGGGATCAGCGCCTGCTCAGCTGCCTGATAATGCCTGCTGGGCCGCAGGATCGCGCCTGCTCAGCTGCCTGATAACCGCCAGCTGGGCCGCAGGATTCACGCCTGCTCAGCTGCCTGATAACCGCCAGCTGGGCCGCAGGATTCACGCCTGCTCAGCTGCCTGATAACCGCCAGCTGGGCCGCAGGATTCACGCCTGCTCAGCTGCCTGATAACCGCCAGCTGGGCCGCAGGATTCACGCCTGCTCAGCTGCCTGATAACCGCCAGCTGGGCCGCAGGATTCACGCCTGCTCAGCTGCCTGATAACCGCCAGCTGGGCCGCAGGATTCACGCCTGCTCAGCTGCCTGATAACCGCCAGCTGGGCCGCAGGATTCACGCCTGCTCAGCTGCCTGATAACCGCCAGCTGGGCCGCAGGATTCACGCCTGCTCAGCTGCCTGATAACCGCCAGCTGGGCCGCAGGATTCACGCCTGCTCAGCTGCCTGATAACCGCCAGCTGGGCCGCAGGATTCACGCCTGCTCAGCTGCCTGATAACCGCCAGCTGGGCCGCAGGATTCACGCCTGCTCAGCTGCCTGATAACCGCCAGCTGGGCCGCAGGATTCACGCCTGCTCAGCTGCTTGATTCTTGCCTGCTGAGGCACATGATCCGTGCAGGAGACCTACCTGATCAGCACATGAGCAGTCACATGATCAGCGCCTCTCAGTCACCTGATCACTGCATGACAGGCACGTGATCAGTGCCTGCTGAGGTGCGTGATCAGCGCCTGCTCAGCTGCCTGATAAGTGCCAGCTGGGCCGCAGGATTCACGCCTGCTCAGCTGCCTGATAACCGCCAGCTGGGCCGCAGGATTCACGCCTGCTCAGCTGCCTGATAACTGCCAGCTGGGCCGCAGGATTCACGCCTGCTCAGCTGCCTGATAACCGCCAGCTGGGCCGCAGGATTCACGCCTGCTCAGCTGCCTGATAACCGCCAGCTGGGCCGCAGGATTCACGCCTGCTCAGCTGCCTGATAACCGCCAGCTGGGCCGCAGGATTCACGCCTGCTCAGCTGCCTGATAACCGCCAGCTGGGCCGCAGGATTCACGCCTGCTCAGCTGCCTGATAACCGCCAGCTGGGCCGCAGGATTCACGCCTGCTCAGCTGCCTGATAACCGCCAGCTGGGCCGCAGGATTCACGCCTGCTCAGCTGCCTGATAACCGCCAGCTGGGCCGCAGGATTCACGCCTGCTCAGCTGCCTGATAACCGCCAGCTGGGCCGCAGGATTCACGCCTGCTCAGCTGCCTGATAACCGCCAGCTGGGCCGCAGGATTCATGCCTGCTCAGCTGCTTGATTCTTGCCTGCTGAGGCACATGATCCGTGCAGGAGAGCTACCTGATCAGCACATGAGCAGTCACATGATCAGCGCCTCTCAGTCACCTGATCACTGCATGACAGGCACGTGATCAGTGCCTGCTGAGGTGCGGGATCAGCGCCTGCTCAGCTGCCTGATAGTGCCTGCTGAGGTGCGGGATCAGCGCCTGCTCAGCTGCCTGGTAACCGCCAGCTGGGCCGCAGGATTCACGCCTGCTCAGCTGCCTGATAACCGCCAGCTGGGCCGCAGGATTCACGCCTGCTCAGCTGCCTGATAACCGCCAGCTGGGCCGCAGGATTCACGCCTGCTCAGCTGCCTGATAACCGCCAGCTGGGCCGCAGGATTCACGCCTGCTCAGCTGCCTGATAACCGCCAGCTGGGCCGCAGGATTCACGCCTGCTCAGCTGCCTGATAACCGCCAGCTGGGCCGCAGGATTCACGCCTGCTCAGCTGCCTGATAACCGCCAGCTGGGCCGCAGGATTCACGCCTGCTCAGCTGCCTGATAACCGCCAGCTGGGCCGCAGGATTCACGCCTGCTCAGCTGCCTGATAACCGCCAGCTGGGCCGCAGGATTCACGCCTGCTCAGCTGCCTGATAACCGCCAGCTGGGCCGCAGGATTCACGCCTGCTCAGCTGCCTGATAACCGCCAGCTGGGCCGCAGGATTCATGCCTGCTCAGCTGCTGATTCTTGCCTGCTGAGGCACATGATCCGTGCAGGAGAGCTACCTGATCAGCACATGAGCAGTCACATCAGCGCCTCTCAGTCACCTGATCACTGCATGACAGGCACGTGATCAGTGCCTGCTGAGGTGCGGGATCAGCGCCTGCTCAGCTGCCTGATAACCGCCTGCTGGGTGCGGGATCACGCCTGCTCAGCTGCCTGATAACCGCCAGCTGGGCCGCAGGATTCACGCCTGCTCAGCTGCCTGATAACCGCCAGCTGGGCCGCAGGATTCACGCCTGCTCAGCTGCCTGATAACCGCCAGCTGGGCCGCAGGATTCACGCCTGCTCAGCTGCCTGATAACCGCCAGCTGGGCCGCAGGATTCACGCCTGCTCAGCTGCCTGATAACCGCCAGCTGGGCCGCAGGATTCACGCCTGCTCAGCTGCCTGATAACCGCCAGCTGGGCCGCAGGATTCACGCCTGCTCAGCTGCCTGATAACCGCCAGCTGGGCCGCAGGATTCACGCCTGCTCAGCTGCCTGATAACCGCCAGCTGGGCCGCAGGATTCACGCCTGCTCAGCTGCCTGATAACCGCCAGCTGGGCCGCAGGATTCACGCCTGCCAGCTGCCTGATAACCGCCAGCTGGGCCGCAGGATTCACGCCTGCTCAGCTGCCTGATAACCGCCAGCTGGGCCGCAGGATTCACGCCGCTCAGCTGCCTGATAACCGCCAGCTGGGCCGCAGGATTCACGCCTGCTCAGCTGCCTGATAACCGCCAGCTGGGCCGCAGGATTCACGCCTGCTCAGCTGCCTGATAACCGCCAGCTGGGCCGCAGGATTCATGCCTGCTCAGCTGCTGATTCTTGCCTGCTGAGGCACATGATCCGTGCAGGAGAGCTACCTGATCAGCACATGAGCAGTCACATGATCAGCGCCTCTCAGTCACCTGATCACTGCATGACAGGCACGTGATCAGTGCCTGCTGAGGTGGGATCAGCGCCTGCTCAGCTGCCTGATAAGTGCCAGCTGAGGTGCGGGATCACGCCCGCTCAGCTGCCTGATAACCGCCAGCTGGGCCGCAGGATTCACGCCTGCTCAGCTGCCTGATAACCGCCAGCTGGGCCGCAGGATTCACGCCTGCTCAGCTGCCTGATAACCGCCAGCTGGGCCGCAGGATTCACGCCTGCTCAGCTGCCTGATAACCGCCAGCTGGGCCGCAGGATTCACGCCTGCTCAGCTGCCTGATAACCGCCAGCTGGGCCGCAGGATTCACGCCTGCTCAGCTGCCTGATAACCGCCAGCTGGGGCAGGATTCACGCCTGCTCAGCTGCCTGATAACCGCCAGCTGGGCCGCAGGATTCACGCCTGCTCAGCTGCCTGATAACCGCCAGCTGGGCCGCAGGATTCACGCCTGCTCAGCTGCCTGATAACCGCCAGCTGGGCCGCAGGATTCACGCCTGCTCAGCTGCCTGATAACCGCCAGCTGGGCCGCAGGATTCACGCCTGCTCAGCTGCCTGATAACCGCCAGCTGGGCCGCAGGATTCACGCCTGCTCAGCTGCCTGATAACCGCCAGCTGGGCCGCAGGATACATGCCTGCTCAGCTGCATGATTCTTGCCTGCTGAGGCACATCATCCGTGCAGGAGAGCTACCTGATCAGCACATGAGCAGTCACATGATCAGCGCCTCTCAGTCACCTGATCACTGCATGACAGGCACGCATCAGTGCCTGCTGAGGTGCGGGATCAGCGCCTGCTCAGCTGCCTGATAAGTGCCTGCTGAGGTGCGGGATCAGCGCCCGCTCAGCTGCCTGATAACCGCCAGCTGGGCCGCAGGATTCACGCCTGCTCAGCTGCCTGATAACCGCCAGCTGGGCCGCAGGACGACGCCTGCTCAGCTGCCTGATAACCGCCAGCTGGGCCGCAGGATTCACGCCTGCTCAGCTGCCTGATAACCGCCAGCTGGGCCGCAGGATTCACGCCTGCTCAGCTGCCTGATAACCGCCAGCTGGGCCGCAGGATTCACGCCCGCTCAGCTGCCTGATAACCGCCAGCTGGGCCGCAGGATCTCACGCCTGCTCAGCTGCCCGAGAACCGCCAGCTGGGCCGCAGGATTCACGCCTGCTCAGCTGCCTGATAACCGCCAGCTGGGCCGCAGGATTCACGCCTGCTCAGCTGCCTGATAACCGCCAGCTGGGCCGCAGGATTCACGCCTGCTCAGCTGCCTGATAACCGCCAGCTGGGCCGCAGGATTCACGCC